>NW_021831874.1:57500-63272 GCF_006345805.1 Octopus sinensis | reverse complement strand
GTGGTTGTAAGAGTGATGAGTGAGAAGGACAGCAGACCAGTCCTTAATGCAAATGGTGTAGCCCGAAGTGTACGGGTGTGCTAACCTCAGAGGGCAGTCACTTTTACTGCACTCCAAGATATGTTGCACTTAGGGAAAGAGACAAACATTTTGAGTATCGTAGAGTGGGGTTAAAATGCATGCTACTGCCTGCTGCTTACATTTTCTAAAATCAGCAAGTGGTCGCATAATGATGTTAACCATCGACAAATAATTTACCAGCGTATGTAGGCCACTGTGATGTTGGGGTTGAGTATATTTGAAAAATACAAAGCTAAACAGAGCAAACGAAGTGAGATTTTTTTGTCCGATGTTCCAACAATTCTGCCTGTCCACTAGAAAAAAGTATTTTATTATATACCTTAAATTTCAGAAAAACAAATATTTCTGCAAGATTTCAGCTAAAAACACAAGAAGCCGGAAGAAATTCTACTATTCATTTTGTCCGGCGCACTAAAAATTTTGCGAAGTCACTACCTTTACAGCAACAGTATTCGAGCGGTTCTAAGCAGTGCTGTTTCTTGCAAGTGCGTTATCTTTGCAACCTTTCATCCTACACAAGCCTGGCCTTCTTACCTGTAATAATAGCGGTTCTGTGGCATCTTTACATACCATGCTATGGTGTTTTATTCTGCTCTAATGCTGTGTTCGCATCCAATAAGTCCTCTTCCCCATCATTTTCTTGGTGCATACAGTCTGTCTGTGTCACTTTTTGGGTGGAGTGGCCCATATGTAGATAGCAACTTCTTTGTCTTTCTGTCTAAGCTGTTTAGTTTGTCTACTGTCCATGTGATTACCACTGCTCTATATGCAAAGATTGAAACCGCCCAGGTGTTGATAGCTTCGATCTTATTCCGTCTGTTTAATTTCAACTTAAGTATCAGTCTCAGTCTGTGAAAGTACTTTTTTTTTTTCTGTCATTTCTTTCTCCATCAATTTATCCATTTCCAAAATCCCCAAGTACTTATGCCCGTCTGCTTTATAACCTCTCCCGACGGTATCGTTAGCCCGTCCATACATTTGATTTTACCTCTCTTCAAGAGTAACACATCACACTTTCTCAGTCCGAACTCCATTTCTTTCGCTTTGAAAGTATACACAGTATGAACGAGGGAACTGACTTGGGCTTCATTTTTACCTTAAAGTTTGAGGTCATCCATAAATAACAAATGGTTGACTTTTTGTTGGCGGCTTTTGAATATATACCCAGCTTTTGCTTCCCTCAAAATCAATGTTATTGATATCAAGCACAGTACAAAGATCAGTGAGGACAGGCAGTCCGCTTGGAAGATGCACCTTCTGATTTCTACTGTCCCTAAACTTCTTCCGTATGCTGTCAAGTCCGTCCTCCTATTCGTCATACTTTTTCCAAGCAGTTGCTCAACATTCGATGCAATACCAAACAGGTTCATAATTCCATAATCCAAGAATGTGCGATCATATCGTACGCCTTACGATAGTCGATCCATGACATGGCTCAGTTATCTTTCCTCCTTTTGCTGTCTCTAAGTACAGTTTTGTCTATCAGGAGTTGATCTTTGGTACCCCTGCACTTATGCTTGCAACCCTTGTGCTCATGTGGTAGGACTCCAAGAAATACCGTGTGAACTCATACAATAAATATCATGAAAGATTAATTTAATTTATTGTAATAATTTCTAAAATTTGTTCCAGCCTAAGTAAACCGTCTTTTTAAACTATTGAAACCGGCAGCACATTTTGATACATAGATATCTTTTCCTATATTTATCCATATATATGTGTGAGTGTCTTTGTGGATGGTCTATGCATGTATGTTTACATGCATACTTATATATATATATATACACATATATAAATAGGCGTAGGCTTGGCTGCGTAGAAAAACGTTTGTTTCACAACCACTTCTTTGGATCACTCAAAGCCTTCTGAGTATCCGAAAGCTGTAAGAAACTCACGTGTATAAATATATGTGTGTACGTGTGCGAGTGTGCTTGTGTATGCGTTTGTTCCCCCACCGCCGGATAAATATTGGTGCTTTTGTGTTTACGTCCCCGTAACTGAGCGATTCGGCAAAGGATACCGACAGAAAAAATACTGGGCTCGATTCGTTCGACTAAAAGTCTTCATAGTGGTGCTCCAGCATGGCCGCAGTCTAATGACTGAAACAAGCAAAAGATAAAGGACATATCTATATATACATGATATATACATGTGTGCTTGTGTGTGTGTGTGTCTGTATGTATGTATTTATGTGTATAAAGATATGTGTGTCTATACTTACATACTTGGTTACAAATACTTCCTGAGCGTCTGATAATACAGTACTTGTACCACGTTCTCGCGTTATTGTTTTATCTTGTTTGTTCCTCTTTGTTTCGATTTCATATATATATATATATATATATATATATATATATATATATATATATATATAGGTATAAGTTAGAGGTGTTTCAAAGCCTCTAAGGGATGGATATATCCAAAGGCACTTCTGGTAATTACCTCAGTGTATATATTCCTTGGTAAAAGTTATACGGCAGCAGGTAATTTAGCGAGTTTAATTCATGTAGTTTTATAATTCGTAGTTTAATTCATATAGACGAGAAGAAAATGGAGGACAAATAACAAACAGAATGTGCCTTTTGCGCTAGTAAACCAAGTTTGTTATTTGTCCTCTATTTTCTTCTTGTCTATATATATATATGTATCCTCAATTTTCTTCTGGTCTATATATATATATATATATATATATTTAACTTTCGGTCCAAGGACTACGGCCATGCTGGAGCACCACCATTTATTTTGCTATACTTACACTAAAGCTCCTCTGATATGTGACATTTGGTGAATGAGGAAGTTCGATGTTGCTACCCTCATCTGTGATCTAGTTTTATTTTGAAGAAACCGATACCCACGCCATGCAAGTTTCTCAGGCGTTGTGAGAGGGTTTTGAAGAGCTGTGGACCTTTGAATCCCAAATTGTTGCAGCATTTGGTCCTATATCCTAATGATATTGTTAGGACACTTGGGACCATGCAGTAGTACCCGTCTTACTGTTTGTATAAGTGACAACGCCAAAGTCTGGAACAAGCTTTTCTAGGATCTTCCAGATGTATATTGCTGCATATCTTTCCCGCCTTCCTTCCAAGGAGTAGACTCTTTCAGTCTCTCCCAGTAGCTGATATGTCGCATTGTGTCGATTTTCTTCGTGTAGCTTTGCTGGATCGCCTCGAGTTCCGTCGTTAATTTTACACTGTTTGATGACCACAGTTGGGAGCAGTAATCCAAACGGCTGAAAACGAAAGTCCTCTAGAGGACCATCATTGTCTCCTTTTCTCTTGTTCTCAAAGTTTGAAGACATCTGCATTTTATTGCCAACTTTGTAATGTGCACCTGGAAAGATGCACCCTTACTTATGTCGATGCCCAGGTCACGCACTGATATTGATTCGGAAATTGGAATCCCTCCTGGGTGAGTGGATCATATCTGCTTTCCATTGAACTGTGTTGGTAGTGCAGGGCTTGGAATTTTCCTGTATTTAACAGCATGCTATTTTCCTCAGCCACATGTATATTGCGTCCAACTCACGTCGCAGATACACAAGCGGCTGACCTCCCCTGTTCGAAGTTTATAATGGACATAGGTTCGTTTGTCATATAGCCAGCTAGAGGTGATGGCCTCTTGGAGCAAATCAACGGCAGCTTTAGTCCTATATTTATGGACTGCCATATTAGCTTGGGGATAACTATATATAGTCAATTCAAACATGAACAAGCAAAAGAAAACAACGCGTGGACGTGGAACAAGTACTGTTATGTATATATATATATATATATATATATATATATATAGGAAAAAAGCAACAAGAATGGATTAAAATCTCGGTACGATCGTTTCGTACGAGGACATCTTTAATAAGCTACAAAAAATGCAGTGAATACAGATGGCTCGTACTCGTCAGCCGAAAAAACATCAGAGAATTCCCAAACATCAAAAGGGGTAGATACAAAAGAGGTTGTAAGATTAACTGCATATATATACACACACATACATTACAGTACTTGTTCCACGTCCTCGCGTTGTTGTTTTTTTCTTGCTTGTTCATGTTTGAATTGACTATATATATATATATATATATATATATATATATAAACTGTGGGTATAGGGGTATGGCTATCTACTACATATTTTTCCTATTTACTACTAGAGATGTTTCATTTATGAGGATGTACTCCTGTATTTGTCTTGGTGTTGCGTCCTTCGGGTGCTTGAATAAAATACGGATGTCAAGTTGACCCAGGTTGCCACCAGGTTGATCTTTGGCATGTTGGTAGAGTATGGAGACCTGTTTTTTTGTCGTCATATCGTCTCAAAGGTTTGTTTAGTCTTTCTGCAATGCTCTCAACTATGTATATCATGTTCATGTCTTTACACGCACCTTCTATGCACCTTATACTGTAGACTACATTTCTAGTTCTCCAGTTAATGGCAGGGTTAATCCTACATACCATGCAATTATCATTGGTGCCTGTGGTTTTCTCAAAAGGGTACGTTCTACATAGTTGTGTTCTGATGGATCTCACTGGCTTTTAAACTATCTTAATGTTGAGTTTGGCCTTCTTCGGATCTCTCTCAAATCTATGGGCTTTGATTTGCATGGGCTGTGACCTCCACAAACACTCCTTGATATTTGTAGGTCTTGTACCATGTCCTCATCCTGTTTACTTTGTCACAAACGGTTTGTATTCTATTCCAGTCTTTACTACTAAATCTAGGACTGGCAACACTGTTTTCATTACTTATAATGCTATCTAACTTCTTTCTAGCACGCCTGTATACCCGAATCCTATCTTTCTGATCATATCCGGAGAATTGCATGTCTCTTTGTTTCATAGGGTTTGCATGGTGGGGACACGTTGTTCATTACCCCAACTAAGTCTTCTAACAGTATGTTAATTTTCATATTGTGTGACACAGTTGGGTTCTTGTGGATAACGTATTTCGAAGTTATGGGTTTCGTAGAATAGGAGTGGAGGAACTGCATTCTGTTCTTAACAGTCTCTAACGAAAATTCAGTATTAAGGACGGGGAGTCTATTGTTAGGGTACCTAGTGGGGTAATCTAGAGTTACCTTGATACTTTGGTGGACAGAGTTAGCTACATGCTGGATGATTTCCATTATGTTGCTCTCGGTTTCTGCATTACCGTTACTAGAGTTGGTCTTAAATAGAATATTAATGTCGTCTACATACCTACATTAAAGTAAAAGAGTTGTGGACTGTTCTGCTACGGATTGTTTCGATTTTCTGTCCCAACAGGTCGTGAAAAGGCCAGCACTTCTCCATCTATATCGACACCAATGGCAGCACTTTGAACCTGCATGTATAATTTCCTGTTATACTTTACTATGTGGTTCATATGTGCAATCATTCTTTTCCCCTTATTGTTGTTCCAGAATCTTGGGTGGGTATGGTCGAGCCCCTCCAGTGCTCTGTGGCGCTTTTCTACACGACTGACGTGACGGCAGGTGGTCTTTCCCTCTGTGACCTGGTGAGGCAGAATCTTCACAAATATGACCTTAGTAGATTCTATCCGCATTTTAAATCCAAGCACCCGAAAGACCCAACACTCAGACAAATACAGGAGTATACGTCCTTATAAAGGAAACATCTCCAGTAGTAAATAGAAAATATATGTTTTACGTAGCTATACCCCTATAGCCACAGTTTATGTTTGTGTGTGTGTGTGTGT
>NW_021831874.1:37500-52500 GCF_006345805.1 Octopus sinensis | reverse complement strand
AACGTTAAGTTACATACTTTGTTACTACCCCTGCCTACCCCTACAGTTTTGCTGTCCGGCTTCAGGAAGTTTGGTACTACTTCTGATCAAAGCCTTTCAATATAACTCTGCGACCGTGCCGCCAATCTTGTTCAGCACACCTCCATAAACTGTTAACAACACTTACCAGAACCGAAAGTGAGCTAATGAACGTTGTTATTCGGCCTGATAGAAATAACCTACAAGTCATCCTTAAATCATATCGCACTATCCTATAAAAGGACCGATTGGACGCGATCGATTCTAGGGCGCCCTACACGTTGGAAAAGGATAAGATATTCACAGCTAGAATGTCTTTGATCATGGATCTGCTCCACTAAAGCAGGCCCGGCTCTAAGCAGCTACATCAACAAAAATAACAACACTAACACCAACACCCATTATCAATAACAAAGAAACTTTACGCGTTCGTTCGATAAACTAAAAAACGACATTTAAAAACACACTCTCCGTTTAATCAAAAGATCACTTCAAACTGTATCCGTAATGTGCCTCAGGAACACTTTCCCTTACGGGTCTACTTCAATCAGGGGTGACACTAATTGAAGCTAAACAACAACATACTATTAACCACTACATCCCTCACCAGAAACACTTCAGACAGTTTGATACTGTCACTAACTGACATGAGCACCAACTTGCATAAAATAACCAGAACGAAAAGTTCTTTGACCAAGTGATAAATATTTCTGTTGTTATTTCTAATAATTACTCACGAACACACGCACACATACGCACTCTCAAGCGGGCACTCTGATACGCGTGTGTATGTGTGTGTGTGAAGGTGCGTCACTTAGTGGTTAGGGTATTCTGGTTCTGCTCAGGATCGTAAAGTTGTGAGTTCCATTCATGGCACGGTGTTGTGTCCTTGAGTAAGACACTTTATTTCACGTTTCTCCAGTCCACTCACCTGACAAAAATGAGTAGTACACGTATTTCAAGGAGTCAACGTTTCCGCATTCTGTATCATACTGAATCTCCCTGAGAAATACATTAAGGGTAGACGTGTCTGTTGTGTGCTCATCCACCTGCACGTTAATTTCACGAGCAGACTGCTCCCTTGATCGGATCATCACCTGGAACCCACATCGTCTTAACCGACGGAGTGCCAGTATACACACACACACACACACACACATACACACACACACACACACACACACACACACACACACACCACACACACATATATATATATATAATATATATATATATATATATATATATATATATACGTTTAAATATTTGTTGTGCAAGATTTTTTATGTGAAGTCGTGTGTTGAAACAGATATTGTTATATTTCGGAATGGTCATATTGCCAGTTTAGAAATACAAAATGGCTGACGGTTAGTAAGGAGAGACACAAATAAGTGAGAAGAAAACAAAGGACCACTGATGCGGTCACAGGAGTGTGACGAAAGAACTTTGGCCGAAATAAGATTAAGATTAATGTAAAAAATAAATATCACTGAAGCAAAATAACACCAAATATATAGTGCGTGTGTTTTTATTGACTAAACTGGCAATATGACCATTCCGAAATATATATATATATATATATATATATATATGTGTGTGTGTGTGTGTGTGTGTGTGTGTGTGTGTGTGTGTGTGTGAAAGAAAATGGAGATAAAACTGATAACTGAAAAATATCAATTATTAAAAGTCAATGTTATCAATTTTTTCTCCATTTTCTTATTTTCCTTAAATATAGGTAAACTTTGGTTTATTCTTTTTCTTACCAATCATTCATGAGCATTAATACTAATACTCATAGTCACATATAAGTATTACACCAGTTAATTCATTGGATACAACCTCGAATTTACCTCACCTCTCTGTCTCTTCTCACTCTCTCTTTCTCTCTCTCTCTCTCTCTCTATATATATATATAATATATATATATATATATATATATATATATATATATATATATATATATATATATAATATATATATATATATATATTATAACTTTAGAGTAAGTGGAGAGGAAAGAAGGTAAGAAGATAAAAAAGAAAACTGAAAATCAAAAAATCGATTAACTGGAGCGCAGGAAAAGTTACCGATTATCTAAAACAAAAAAATCATTAGGCTCATTGATAAGCAATTGTGAGTTGTAAGTTCATTTTGCGTTGTTGCTTTTTCGCGTAAAGTAGGATTCTGAATATTAGTATTTTAAAAGGAATGAAGAGTAAGGTGAGAATATTTTGGTTGGGGTAAATATATCAACTCCTCGATGTATATATATATATATATATATACATAGCGAGAGAGAGAGAGAAGAGAGAGAGAGAAGAGAGAGAGAGAGAGAGAGAAGGAAGTAGTACTGAAAAATAATTCTTTCAAACATTGAATTGAAAAGTAGTGAACCGGAAGAAGCGATGCAAAGCATTTTGTCCTACGCGCTAACGGTTCTATACCTCGCCGTCTTAATAATTACGTCAACTTTTAGCAGAAGTCCAGAAATTTGGAGAGGGGAAACAATCGATTACATTCACCCCAGTGATTGATTTGTTCTTTATTTTATCGACCCCGAACGGATGAAAGGCAAACCTCGGCGGGATTTGAACTGTCAAAGATGAGTTTGATAAGAGGGGACCACATTTTTGACAAAAGGGGCCCAAGAAGCACTGGAGATGTAGAAGCATCATTGTTTATCAGCGCATCATTAGTCACAGCGTGTCCATTACTACATAGACTGTCTAACCAGCAGAAGCCATCTCCTCTACAGAAAGTGAAATAGAAAGCGATCCAATTTGGTCAGCCATTAAGCAGGACGATGTACGACTAACCAGCGGTAAGAAATAAGAAATGCAATGATAGTGTTCACCACCCCCGCACTCGCATGAAATCCTCTAGACGTTTGAAGAAATTCTGTTACCACACTCTTATCGGAGTGTAGAGAGTTATTGGTCTGAAGGCACCATCTTCGTTACTGTTTACATCCAGGACTAACAGCTGTCTGTCTGAGTCCATCAAGAGCGACTGTATCTCGTGACCCAGGCCTTTTTGAAACAGCACGACCGATCTGGGTCGCTTCAGAGATGTATAGATTCCAAAGACATCAAAAATTGGTGCCATAGTACATGTGTCTGAAATTCTGGTCTCGCAAATGGCTCTCATATCCATTGCTATTGATGTGAGCTCATAAAAGAAAGCGTCCTTGCTTCTAAGTTGAACCCAGTCAACGTGCCTTTTTGCAACTAGCTCTGAAAGCTATCATATTTGTAAAAAAGAAGAAAAGTGGGCCACCTAAATTAATGGTTTTCTGTAGATAATCGGGTCCATAAATTATCTTCGTGAGGGATTCCTCGAGGAAAATCTGAAGTAACCTATCCGAGGTCATGACACTGAAGTTCACAATGCCATATGGGAAACCCTTTCTCGTTTCTCTATATTTTTCTATTGGCAGCTTTACAATCACAGAAACTTCAGAATTTTCACCGTTTTTTTCTTGAAAGCCTATCCGTGTGTGTGTGTGTGTGTGTAAGTGAGTGTCCACTTTGTGCTATGATAGTAGTCCTTTATTTTTTCTTCCTATTAGTACAAAGTTGGATGCTGTTGTTGTGGGTGGAGTTATATATTTACTTGACGTTGCTTTTGTTGCAATTGCGTTGGATGTGCGTGTTTTATCGTTTTTCACTTCGTTTGTTCGTGGTTGTTTCGTTTATTTATTTCGTGGATATGTCGTTCGCATTAATGTATTTCTTATGGATTTAGCGTGCTCTGAGATCGACATAGAGTTGGTGATGTCTCTCTGATGAATTTGATGTTGTTGGTGCTATTGTTATCGCTGTTTCTACAGTTTCTGCTATGGTTGCAGCTCCTGTTGTTGTTATTGTTTCTATTGTTGATGGTGGTTTCAAATGTTGTTACAGTTGCTTCTTTTTCGTAGCTGCTACTTTTGCTACTATTTCTATTATTGCACATTCTTATTATTACATCGTTAGTATTGGCAGCAGAAGGGCTTTCCTCTCTCCTTTTCTGTTTTGGTTGTGTAAAAAGAAAGCTCTAAGAAGGTCAGTTGTTCTAGACAAATAGCGTTTAGGACATTTGCTCTCTACAGTTGCATGTAGTTCGGCTCCGTTTAGCAGGGAGATGCCGTCTAAATTGGTAAAGTTAATCATCACATCAAAGTGGGTGTTCTATGTTACTACTAGTTTAGCCCCGGACAGATCATCCGCCAACTGTACCCACTACATATATATTTCCAAACAGGGGAGCGAACCCCTACCATCCTCCAGCAGACGATAGGATTGCGAGACTGACACAGTTTCGAGCGAGTTCGTTCATCTTCAGCTGCAAAAACCCCGTAGCCAGAGAGATGGCTAGAGTCCGTGGTTCCAAACCAATTCTCCCATCTCGTTCTCTACACAACCAGTAGTTATGCTCTTCTCTAACACTATGCACCAATTATCTAGTTCTGCTGGGGCCACGTTAATGTTGTTTTTAGCGCACTTTATAGCGCACCTGTAGAGAAGAAAGTGTAGTTCTCTATTCGGTGGAAGACTTCTGAATATTGTACTGTGGGGGAGCATTAATCCTGAATGGGAATTTGACTCTACCACACTACCTGAAGCCAGATATATGTTGGTTGCCTTGCCATATATCGCGGAAAACCCTTTCTATTTGCACGTTCGTAGCCATCACCTGACAGCCAGTTATTGAAATCGTATAGCAGCATGGAACAATGTTATTAGCAGTTGCAGATAAAGTTTGAGGACGTGGGGCAAGTACTTCCTTTCTCCCAAATTTGCTAAATCTTGCGGTGGCTTGTAATTTCGCCCGCTAGAGAGACTTTTTGAGGAAGCTACTCCAGCGAAAGAGCTTTGCTATTGTTAATATTCTGTAGCTGTTGGTTTATACTAATGGTGTGTATTCTGCCGCTGTTACTGCTTTCGCCGTTACTCTTGTTTTCTTTATATATTTTTTTTTTGCAGTTGTTGCTGCTATTGTTACTTTCATCGTCGTTGCTACCGTCATTCCTTATAAAAGCGGTGTTGGTGTTAGTTAGGTAGTTAGTTAATTTGGCTCAAAAGCAAATATCAAGGCCATGTAGGGGGACATGGAGTTAAGTACAGGGTGGTGTTCATGTAAAGAGTTCAGGCCACTTGAGGTCCAGGGAGGCTTTGAACAAAGCGGTCGTTGGCATCTTCACCATCTCGTCTGGCAATTTGTTCCACGGATCCGCAACCCGGACGGAGAAAGCTCCTCTCCTTCGATTGAGATGAAATCGTCGCAGGTAGAGCTTTTCGGAATGACCCCGCAGCCGACGCTCTGGAGCAGGAGTGAAGAACAGCTCTTTCTAGAGGTTACACTTTCCGCTTATGATGTTGTGGGCGAGAATGAGATCACCACGGCGGCGGCGTTTTTCAAGAGAATAAAGGTCGAGCGTCCTCAGCCTTTCTTCGTAGGACAAATTTTTGAGACCATGAACCATGCGGGTAGCCAGCTTCTGGACTCTTTCGAGATGCTGTTCCTGCTAAAACAGTTAGTTGTTATTTTGGTGGCGATTGGCAGTAGGCCCCTCTCTTCATGGTAATTCTGCTCGTTTCTTTCTTTGACCTGTTATTGTTCTACCCTCTACAGTTTTTGTTGTTGTTGTTGTATTGGTAGGCACGTATTTCTTTCAGACGGCGGTAATACAGTGCTGGAGCCCGGTTATTCAATACCGCCGATTTGATCAGGAATTATCTATTGAGAAAGCACTCTTCAAACATTGAAATTATTTTACTAAACATTGCAAGTTAAATCCACCTTATGTTGCTTTTGGAGTTAAACAAGATGATTCCCATTCGCTCTTGTATCGTGTAGTTCACCATTAGAGAGGTCTGAAAACATTACGATTAAGATTAAATAAAGAATAAATAAATAAATATACGTCAAAATGTTAATATTAGAGAGGAAGACCATTGCTGAAAGTAAAGAAAAATATTCGGCTATTAGTGAAACTAGTAGTCGCTATATGGGCGGATAAGTTGCCGTTTTGTCCGATCTGAAGTGGTTACTGCATGAACAAGATAATCATAACCACAAGGGAAATGTGCGATGCAGTATGGATCAAAAACTCCATACGATTATTGAAATACTATAAGCAATATTTTACATGTTTCACACGCATATGTATATGTGCTTGTAAATATAAATGTCTGTGTGTGTATAAACGTTGATGTTTATCTTCAAAAAACATCGTAATTTCTCAACAGCATTTTATCAAAGTTCGCAGAGAGACCTAGAAACCATTCGGAATAATGTGCAAACAAAACTATCGGGTGACCCGGTAGATTTTGTTTGAGGGTCCGAGGTTTCTTTGGGATAAGAGAAGATGGATAAAGAGATGTTGAGAAGTATTCAACTGGAACAGACAATTAAATATGTAGTAACGTTAGGTAAAGAATTTTGATGCACCAAACAGGTTTTCAGCTCTCTCTCTATCAGTGTTTCTTCAATCTCCCTCACATGCTTTCTTACTCATTTCCCATTATATATATACATATGGATAGATGGAATAAACATTCTTTTCTACTCTAGGTACAAGGCCCGAAATTTTTGGAGAGAGGGTCAGTCGATTAGATCGACTCCAGTACGCAACTGGTACTTAATTTATCCACACCGAAAGGATGAAAGGCAAAGTCGACATCGGCAGAATTTGAACTCAGAATGAAAAGACAGATGAAATACAGCTAAGCATTTCGCGCAGCGTGCTAACGCTTCTTATTTCTTAATTGCCCACAAGGGGCTAAACACAGAGGAGTCAAACAGGGACAGATAAAGGGATTAAGTCGATTACATGGTACTTAATTTATCGACCCCGAAAGGATGAAAGGCAAAGTCGACCTCGGCGGAATTTGAACTCAGAACGTTACGGCAGAGGAAATACCTATTTCTTTACTACCCACAAGGGGCTAAATACAGAGGAGACAAACAAGGACAGGCAAACGGATTAAGTCGATTATATCGACCCCAGTGCGTAACTGGTACTTATTTAATCGACTCCGAAAGGATGAAAGGCAAAGTCGACCTCAGCGAAATTTGAACTCAGAACGTAACGGCAGACGAAATACGGCTACGCATTTCCCCCGGCGTGCTAACGATTCTGCCATCTCACCGCCTTGACAGAAATAAATATTAGAAATTCTGTCGTTACTAAAATCAAGCATATAAACGTCACATTTTCGAAAAGTTATTACACAGTTTCAAATCCTATGGAAGATACAAAATACGTAATTCTTTCATTGCTTCACATTTAAATTTGTTTATATTTCTAAAATATTCAGATTCCAAGCTCTATAAGTTGGACTGATAAAGTTTTATAAGTTTCCAATATTTTTCAAATTTTATAAAGAATTAACAGTGAGAACATAAAATCTCAATATTTAATAATACAAACAAATAATTTAATCGTAAAACAATGCATTTTATTTGAAATCGTGTACTATTTAAAGCAATGAATTATGTACTATTTAAAGACGGAATATGTACTATTTAATGCCAGATTTCTAATATGGCATTAAGGTTTCGTGTGGAATATAATTACCTCCCAGTATTGTTCTTTTTATAACTAAAGAGCATTTTAAGTATAAACTTGTTTTGAAAACATTATATACAAATTTAAATGTGAAACCATAAAAGAATTAATTATTTCCTACCTTCCAAATAATTATTTCAAAATATGATTTTTAAATGAAGGAATTTAGTGACCTATTTCAATCTCAGACAACTCTTGTACCATATTTATGTTCCAAAATCATTCCAGAATCTGCTTGACATCTCACTGCAGGATACCACGCAACCTGCCAGAGAAGATTCTTGCTGCAGAATGATGCAAACAGTAACTATATTGGAAGAAGCTCGTATTTCCCAAACCAGATGAGGATCTTGTTTGCTATAATTTTCATGGTTATTCACCAACAATTCTCAGTAATATTCACATAATCACAAGGACAGTATTACAGAAAGCTTATTGCATGAAGTACATCAAGAGTAAAAAAGGAACCTACCTAGATTTTATTTCGGATCTTTTCGGTTTGAACGGCAGTTTTTAACAATTTCTAGGTAACTCAAAAATTTTAAACTTCGTATACTGGTAGAATGTGTTTATAAAACATCTTTTTCTCTTGGCTTTATTGAGAAAATTCAATAGTTTGTAAGATATTTATTGTTTTTTTCTTCAATTTCTGCAATTTCAACCAATCACTGACGTCCATTGAAGTAAACAACATTCTGTGCCGTATGAATATATCCCTCGTTTAAGAAACAGATTGGGTTTATTTACATTTGTGAAGTAAAAAGATACCCTTCCCCCACCCCTTATCCTAACCCTAAAAGAGATTGAAATGCAATAGATCGATTCTAGGGTCATAATTATGGGTGACAATTTCATATGACACCGCTAGAAAAACTGCCGTTCAAATCAAAAAGATCCTTTATTTCTACAACGTACAACTAAACTTGGAGCCTCATTGTAAATATTGTATAGTTTAACAAGATTCTTGAATAGCACTCTCCAACAGCAATTACAACTCTCAGTCGGGAGATAATAACCAGTTATGAAATGTAAAAACTGGAACGGAATTGGTTTTAGTTTCAGATAAAAGAAAATGGTTTTGCATGAATTAAGTAGGGGTAACATTTGATTTGGAAGGAATACTTTTCCTTGATGTTTCTAGTGGAGCAGAGTTTGATAAAAAGGAGTTTGCTATTCGAGTGGCCTTATCTACGTTTGTTTCAACATGATACATAGACGGCAATATTGCTCATTCTGCTTTTATGTTGTTAGTCAACTTAGCGTATCATGGCAGTCTTGTGTACAATTTTAGCAAAGTCATTAAGATGTTTTGAAGCAGACAAGGTTGAAAGTATGAGTGTACACTGTCTGAGTGACTTGCATTTCGATCTTACCTTAGATCTCAGAGGCAGCGTTAACATCACTGGTGGAGTCGCAGTACTACACTCTGGTAAAACTCTACCAGTCATCCCAATTGGCACATGAGTTCAGAACATGCCAAGACACCTGTATTTGGAGAGGAAATAATCTTTCTACTAATGTAAAAATTTCACTTCATTGAGAGAGTTCATTTGCGAATGTTTCATTTCATTTAGAGGAAATGGTCGGCTATACTCTTTTTCATCGACATCATCATTATGAATGTTTGTCAAAAGTTTTCATTCCACGTTTTACCTTCATCCCAGAAGGCATACTTTTTCAGTTCAGCGCATTTCAAATTTCTATGATCGTCAGCAGGGCTTAGGGAAGTCTCTCAGGTTTGTTGAGATAAACGGACAAGTATATGTTTTTTTCTCGTGGCTGGCAATATTCCATGATTACCTATTAGACCAAGCAGGATCTTTTTATAAAAGCACCAAACTAAGAAATGATGAGTGCCAAAAACATAGCGTTGAATGATAAAGATTTCTATTAGAATTTCTTCTGTTTTATGTTTCGCACACAAATCTAGTATTACCAGGAATTATATAAAGTATTTTCATAAGACATAAAATTTTCCTCAGACGACATAAAACTACAATTATCAATGAACATTGCCTCCAAAGCTTCACACGTCACAGAAACCTTCATTTAAAAATCTGCATTACGACGGTAAATATTTCCAAATATAATAATATTCAAATGTATTGTATGAAAACTTGCTATAGGCAAGTCGTTAAAGTTTGACAACAAAAATATATATTTCACTCAAGCAACCACGTGTAATCCTGCTGGTACATACATACATACATACATACATATGATGGTTGTCTACTCCTCATACAGGGTCTGACCACCTCTTGTACATACACTTTAGATCTATCATGACGTCTGATGTGGCTTTTAAAACCAGACAATGTCTTCAAAAGGCACCCACATAAATTGCATACCTGCATTGGACAACCAAGTGCTGCATTTAAGTTCTGATCTTCGTGGATATTAAAATGTCTTTTGAGGCCTCCATTAGATTTGCAGAGCTTGTGACATACATGACATCGACATGCATGTACAGATAGATAAGCAGAGTAGAAGTAGGTAGAAGTTCGGTTTTTCATGGGTCCGCAAATGAGATTTTTGAGCCCAACAAATGAAAGGTATGATCTGTCACAAATTGTGCGCACAAAAAAGGTGGTTGAGATTCATTTTCTCGTTGATTGTATGTATATATATATATATATATATATATATATATATAAGCATGTGTGTGGTGTATATGTATGTATGCACGTTCGTATGTTTCCATAAATAGATGGATAAACTGATAATTGATAAGTATGAGTGAATAAAATCTGGGTTTGTTCAGAGAAGAATAGTAAGGGCTTTTCAGTAAAATACTCGTAGTATTAATGATGAGTGCAGTCATGTTTTAAAACATATAAGCATTACATATGTGTACGTATAAGATATCATTCATCATATATATATATATATATATATATATCGTGAAGACCACTTGCATTTTTTTCCCTCTGTCCTCCCACCTCGGGATCTTTCTTTCTCCTTGTTTCCGACGAAGAGCTCCGCTCGAAACGTCATACTCTCCTTCTTCTCTTCTTTCCCGAGCGCCCAATAATACTTTATTTGTTCCACATCCTCGCGTTGTTGTCTTTTTGTTTTCTTGTTTGGATTAACTTTATATATATGTATGTATGTATATATATATATATATTATATATATATATATATAATATATATATATATATATATATATATATATATATATATATATATATATATATAATATATATATATATATATATATATATATATATATATATATATATATATATATATATATATATATAATATATATATATCAGAGAGAGAGAGAGGGAGAGATTTAACATGGATAAAGAGTTGGCAATATTGCTAGTTGCTCTTAACGAGGTTGGATATAAGTGCATTGAGTTGGAACGAATACTACAAAGATTATTTTCCAACACTGATGATTCTGACAATCAATAGTACTGAAATGCTACAACGCGGGGGATCAGAGTAACTACTGTGGGGAGTCTAAGATTTAATTAATGATTATTGCTATTAAGTTTCAAGGCTGCATTACATTGTTCCCATATGTTATATATATATACGCAAAATTCATATACTCACACACTCTGATGAGATACACACACACACACACACATATATATATATATATATATAGATATAGATATAGATATATATACTTATAAATTGAGGATGTAATCATTAACATGATTATATTAGGGGCAAATTGTACCGATATATATAGCACATGAATATTCGTATATATACGAATGCATATTTATATATACATGTATGTAGGTGTATGACTAATATATATATATATATATATATATATATATATGTATGTAAGTATGTATACATATGAGAGAGAGAGAGAAAGTGAGAAGGATGGAGAGACGTTTGAGTAAACAAATGGGGTGAATTGCTTGGTACTTGGAAATACGTTTGAGTCTAATTGTTTACACCGAGTTTGATTGTTTACTCTGGGTTTCTACGAGTAAATCTTCAAACGACAAAACCTTATTACCTTCTTCAAAGTGGAAGAGAACGTCATACTACAATATCACCGTATCTTCGAGTCCAGCTCGAAAAAAATTTCCCACCTAAAAAAATTTTACCAGGGAGCAGGAAACGAAAAGCTTTAAAAACAGTAGAAATGAGTGAATAAGAGTTGAAGTAGGAGAGGGGAAAAGAAAAGGATAAAATAAAATAGAGAAGGACCAGTATTTATTTCTCTTTATCTTCTTTTTTCGCTTTTTTTTTATATATATAATTTCCTATCTCCCTATTTATATCTCTATCTATGAAATATATGTATCTATCTATTTGTCCATCTATCATTCTCTCTCCCTTCTGTGTCTGTTTGTCTGTCTGTATGTCTGTGTATGAAAAAAAACGCCTCTCTTCCTTTTTCATTCACAAGTACCCCCAGCAACTTCAGTACAGATCAGTACATTTGCGGGTATGCGGGTATGTATACTGACTTATGTCATTAGCCTTGTTGTTTTGCACTGTACACACACATAATATACACGCATACAGTTACACACACATAAATATATATGAAATTTATTTCTACATTCTCTATTATTATGATATTTGTTGCTATTATTGTTGATATTTAACATTGTTTACTGTCATTGCTATAATTGTTCTCAGAAAATATTATTGTTATTATTGTTGCCGCTATAGCTGTTGTCGTAGTTGTTTTAATAGTAGAGTCCCATAATCATTACAGTACCGTGCGATAAAATGTTATGCAATATTTAATTACGTTTATTTACATTAAGTTTTTTCTGTTCAATCCCATTCAACTTTCCCCTTTTTATATCGTACTCGCAAGGGTATATGAGTGTCGCTAACAGTTCAATAAAAGAAAATTCATTATCGAACTTAGCATGTAACTTCATTCAATTTCCTCAAAATCCACAAGCTTATAAATGTGTAATCCTTGCGCCAATGTTTGATATTCTTTGTCGTTCTTGTTATTGGTGGTGATGTTATTTACCCCAGTTCAGCATTGAGAGAACAGACCTATGACAAAAATTCATCCCAATAATGACCCAAACATCTTTTTCTTAGTTACGTAGGACCTCACGATTTAATGCCTTTGTCTTCATTTAGTATTCACATAGTGGTTTGAGGGAGATTCGGCTGTTGTTTAAAGTAGGGCGAAGGACTACGTATAGGTTAGTTTGGGGTCAGTTTAATCGACAAATTTTGCAGCAGTCTTTCCTATGTTAGAAAAAGTATTGTGGTTATTCTTTCTACTATAGGACTGAAATTTTAAAGGAGAGGATTAGTCGATTACATCGCCCTAGTGCTCAATTGGTATTTATTTCATCGACCCCGAAAGGTTGAAAGGCATTGTCAACCTCAGCAGAATTTATTACTATTATTATTGAAATGAATTATTATTATTATTATTATTATTATTATTACTATATTATTATTATTATTATTATTATTATTATTATTATTATTATTATCATGGATGGTGGAAAACGACAGTTTAAAAGAATCGCTGGAGCGTCTGTAAAAAATGCTTTACGTTGTTTTGTTTTTGCTCCTTACGTTCAAATCCTGCAGATGTCAAATTTTTCATTTATATTTCCAGGATAGATAAAATACAGAAATAGTCTCAGTATTAGGGTTAATGCTATCAATTAATCCCTTCCCCTGTGCCTTAATCAGAAACAACTATTATTAACGATGATCATGGAGAAGGTGGCGTTGTTTTAAACGACATTGGATGGCAGAATTAGGTTACCTTCCGGAATTTAGTTACGCACTATTAGTTTGCGAGTTCAAACACTACTGCAGTAAAAAAAGACAAAGTGCCTTAATCGATTATATATATACATATATATATATATACACTCACATCAAAAATACAATTAAAACAACCTTGGCCTTATCTGAGTTCAGAATTATTATGTTTGTCGTTGTTGACCTCATCGAACGGAACTTATCAATGATATTTCAGCTTTGACTGTTCTTTATTTTGCCTAAGTGTATCGAACCCAGGAATATATAATCCCAGTCAACTCACACCCTACGTACTCAAACAATAGGTTATGATTTCTGGGAACAGGCTAAGAACACC
Source organism: Octopus sinensis (assembly GCF_006345805.1). Lineage (NCBI taxonomy): Eukaryota > Metazoa > Mollusca > Cephalopoda > Octopoda > Octopodidae > Octopus > Octopus sinensis. Next base: position 38,860 of record NW_021831874.1, on the reverse strand, counting down.
GTAGAGGTTCCCTTCTTTACTGTTTTTCACATGCAACATGTAAACATGGTGACACATATCTATGTATATTTGTATTTTTGTATGCATGTGCTTGTGTATCGCTGTTGTTCTTAACCCCAGCTCATTCATGTTCGAGCAAACCTATAATCTTAGAGGTTCCAGTCTTGACCTTTCCATCTGGCTGTTTTGATTTCCAAACATTATTTATTAACAAATCATACTACATAATTCAAAGGGTCCTTTCTGTTTTACACTGAAAAGCTATTTAGATGCCTTTTCTAATAGCACTTAATGTCGCAGACTGTCCATACTTGGCTGGTAATGTTGTTGTTCTGTAGATCAGATCAGCTCTACTTGGGGTAGACATATGATCAAAGATATCTCAAATGTGATGAGCGCGTCATTTTTGTTTTTTTTTTGTTTTTTTGTTATCAGCATTTGTATTTCAGACATAGCGTGTCCGGACTACATTATGCAAGGCGTTATTTTTGTTGTGAATAGGGGTTCATCATTTCATGGAGATTTGTCTATCACTTCTAGCAGACGGAGCCACGTTGGTGGGAGGATCTCTGGGGTACGTAGGATGTCGAACGGTAGAAATTATTATATGCAGTTTCATTACATTTAAGTTCATTCTATTGTGTTCCGCTTCCAAGTTTCTGTGAGCTGAACTTGCATCTCACGTCATTTCTGCTAGTAGTCAGTGAAGTAAGTGCGGATAAAGTGTTCAGAGTTCTATTAGGATTAACTCTCCATCCTTGGCCCTTTTGTATTGCCACTCACTCATTGCTGGATTAGCCGAGTCGACAGAGACTCAATGACTTACAGGAATTCTTTCTAATATCTACTTTCTAAGGTTGAATCCCACCGTCATGACCTTCGACTTTCATCACACGGGGGTCAAAAGATTAGGTACCAGACATGTACAGAAGGCAATGGTAGTAATTAAGCCCCCTACATTCAAAAGAGCTTCAATTCCGACTTAATTACAAATCAATAAACTTGCAATACGATCCACAATGTATTGAGATCATATATATATGTATATAAATATATATATATATATATATATATATATATATATATATACAGGCATGTGTGTGTGTATATTATATATATATATGTGTGTGTGTGTATATATGTTATATATGTAGTGTATCTATGTATTTATGTATGTATGTATATTGGCCATGGTTGCTTGGCACCCGCTTCTTGTTTACTTTATTCTTACATAGCGGTTCGGCATGAAAAGGCCAATAGAATAAATAACAGGTTTAGGAAAATATTAATTATTACTAGGATCGATTTATAGGACTACATGCTTCAACTCACACATACACACACACACACACATATATAT
>NW_021831874.1:25000-30000 GCF_006345805.1 Octopus sinensis | reverse complement strand
TAGTAAACAAACTCTCATTATTCACTAATATATTCCATAATCTGAGACTATCACTTTCGCAACTCTCTCTATTTCATATAGACCCTACTGTGTGTTTATTTTATTATTATCATTTTTTTTTTTTTTTGCATAATAATATTTATGAACATATTTCTTTCAACAATATCCCCGGTACTGTATTCAGGCATCGCTGATTTAGGAATAACCAATATTTCAAATTCTCAATTATCTGTAAATTAGGAGAGCAGTTGTTTATCTTGATGCTTTTACCTCCTGTGTTTGCATCCCGGTGAGGTTTGCATTTTTTCTTCTTTCAATTTTTTTTTTCTTTCCGTCCTCAAGAAGCTATTGTAATTGACTTTCTGCCAAAAAAGTGGTATTTCGTCTGTCTTTACGTTCTGAGTTCAAATTCCACCGAGGTCGACTTTGCCTTTCATCCTTTCGGGGTCGATAAATGAAGCACCAGTTGCGTACTGGGTCGATCTAATCGACTGCCATATCTCTCCAAAAATTTCGGTCTTTGTGCCTAGAGTAGAAAAGATTGTTGTTGTTGTTATTATTTTATTATTATTATTATTATTATTATTATTATTATTATTATTATTATTATTAAAGGTCAAAGTAATCGACTAACCAAATTCAAAGATGTCTGCCTATGGTGGAAATAATTATGATCATCAATTATTATATTAGTGAGTTCATATCTTCTCAGACTGATTTTTACCATTCATTTTCCGGTTCAATTAAAGTGTAGTAACATTCAAGTACAGGAGAGAATGAAACCGATTCCTCCCCTCCCCACAAAATTGCTGACCTTGTGCCTTAATCAGGAACCATTCTTACATATTACATTGGGTGGTGGTTTAGCAGCATCGGCAGACCATTATTTTCTCTTTTTATTCTTTTTTTTCTTTTTGCTGGGGCGCTTTACAGTTTGAGTTCAAAATTCGCTGAGATCAGTTCCGCCTTTCTTCTTTCTAGGGATCAATAAAATAAAATACCAATTAAGTACTGATGTCGCTGTGATATACTGCTTCCTCTTTCAAATTTTAGCTCGCCTTGTATCTCTATTATAAATCAATATTATTAAAGTTTATAAGGCGTCGAGCTGGTAAGATTGTTAGCACGCCGGGCGAAATGCTTAGAGGTATTTCGTCTCTCTTTACCTTCTGAGTTCAATTTCCGCCGAGGTCGACTTTACTTTTCATCCTCTCGGGGCCGATGAATTAAGTACTAGTTGTGTATTGGGGTCGATCTAATCGACTAGCCTCTCCTCCAAAATTTCAGGCTTTGTGAAATTTCATCAGTCCCTTTGTTCTGAATTCAAATGCCGTCGGGGTCGATCTTGCCTTTCATCCTTTTGGGGCCAATAAAATAAATACCAGTTGAGCAGCGGGGTCGATATAATCGACTTAGTCCCTCCCCAGAAATTGCTGACCTTGTGCCAGATTATGAAACCAATTACCATTTATTGTGTTTGTTATAGTGTAATTGAGGATAACAATTACATTTATGATTGTTGATGTACTTGCTGCTGGTAGTATTATTGTTCAAACCCAGGTCAGCCTCGAATGAACACATCTATCATCACAGCCGTTTATATATATATATATATATATATATATATATATATATATATATAGTCCTGTAAAGAGTCTTCTCGCCGTGTATTAATCTTTATACACTCTTATATAATTTATATATTCAAAAGATAGGATGTGATTTAAAGGAGATTTACCATTATTAGTCAGCTGGACGACTATGTTGCAAGTTTGATGCATCTTTTGGCAGACATGGTACATGTTGGATTAAATAAAGGCTATTTCAAGTGCTTAGCTTCGTATTTCTACGATCCGGATTCAAATCTTGACAACGAGGATTTTAGTAATAGTACTAGTTGTAGTAATTGATGTTCGAGGCGGTGATGGTAAGTATCATTTGTTGTTTGTGTGGTGATGGTGGTGGTGGTGATGGCGGCGGTATTAGGAGGTCGTGGATAAATAGTCAACGTTTACCGCTAGATCTGTGCCGATGGAGCGAGTAGACCTAGTATCAAAAGGCGTTCCAGTCGTGACCTTCACATCTCTTTGTTCGACGACTGTGGAATGTATTTGAAGGAATTCGATTGATCTTCCAAATAGATCAAATTATCATATCGAACGTTACTTCGTTCTGGCAATGGGCCTCTGTCTTTATATATACATTTGTGTATGTGTATGTGTGTGTGTCTGTGGGACAAGGAATCATTCTCAATTTTTTATTTTTTTATTTCAAAATTGTTTAACGAAGCTTGTGGGTAATTTGGCTATGTTTTCCATGTTAAATGCCAGAGTAACCTACTCTTTTGTTTGTAGTTGTTGGTGGTGCTGGTAACAGCAGTAGCTATAGTTGTAAGCATTGGCCACTAGTGTCTTTGTTGTTACTGGTGTTCATAGTTTACAGTTATATTTACTGTTTATTTATGTGTAGTATTGAAGTTGTTTGTTGTAGTTAACTCCAGATCAACTCTAATTGAACAGACTTATGATAACGATGTCCTCCAGACTTGACAATGCTGACATTTTTAGGGGCTGTCTAGAACTATTGTTATTGAATGTGAGATTTTCTTTTTTAAGACGGCACTGCGTAAATATGAAGGAAATTTGACTGCTATTTCCAACAGGTAAATCGACCGTGTTGCAGATGTGATTACTGTTCTTTGTGCTATTTGTTATATTGTAATTATTCTTGATTTTATTGTTGTTATTGTTGTTGTGACTTTTGCAACTGTTAGTGTTGTTGTAGTTACTATTAAGAATGACGATGATAATGAAAAGGAGGATATTGTTATGACTGTTCTGGAAGTTATTGCGTTTCCTGCTTGTTGTTAATTGTGATGGCGGTAAAGATTAGAGGTCTTTCATATTTGTTATTGTTCCACTCACATAATCGTGGTGGCTGTCATCGGAGTCGCCGTTGTTTTTATTGTCAATGATGATGATGATGATGATGATCATGTTTGTTGTTCGTGACCCAGCAGATAAACTCTAATCGATCAAATCTATGATTCATAGCATTCCATCTACTGTCAGCTCCTCTTTGAAGGGTTATAGAACTTTGTCTAGTATAGATATTACTATCTAAGGCTATTCGATATGATTTAAGATTTGGCTGCTATGTCTAGCAGGTTGACAGAACATAGGAAGGGTCCCTAGCTAGATTTGTATTGTCCTTATTTAAAATTTAACAAACATTGAACAAAGAGTCCTGCAACCAAAATCAGAATGACTTTCATCGATAACATTATAAAATGGAATCTTCCATGCTTAATGATTCGGTATTATCGGAAGATTTGGCTGCTGCTTCTTGAAAGACAGGAGACTATTTATTAGCTCCTTGCTTTTGTTTTGTGCTGTTACTGGTAATGGAGTAAGAGGTATGAGTGATCATTCTGACCTTCGGAGTTATCGTGCCGTTGGCGATACTGACGCTAAATATTGTAAATGCTTTGTCTGTTAGAGATAAATTTGCTTCTATATTTTCATTGAGCTTTGAAATCGGTTGGCGTCGCATTTATATTGGAGCGATATGTTTCTTAACTCTCTTGTATTTTATACGCATATATGCAGAGAACATATATGCGTGTGGTATAAAAAGGAACAGGATAAAAATGAACTCAAAACATGAGTATATATATATATATATATATATATATATATTATATATATATGCCTATCCAGCAGAAGTTACAAAGTAACACAAGGGCTGAGAGTTAACAAGCATGATAAGTACGTTACGTATTAACAAACACACACACACACAAACACACACACACACACACACACATACATACATACATACATACATACATACATACATACATACATACATATGTGAAGGCCCCCCATGGCTTGCGGTTTGAGCTTCGAGCTTACGATCGTGAGGTTGTGAGCTCGAATCCCGGACCGGGCTGCGTGTTGTGTTCTTGAGCAAGACACTTTATTTCACGTTGCTCCAGTTCACTCAGCTGTAGAAATGAGTTGCGACGTCACAGGTGCCAATCTCTATCGGCCTTCCCTTGGATAACACTGGTGGCGTGGAGAGGGGAGGCCGGCATGCATAGGCAACTGCTGGTCTTCCATAAAAAACAACCTTGCCCGGACTTGTGCCTGAGAGGCAAACTTTCTAGGTGCAATCCCATGGTCAGTCACGACCGAAGGGGGTCTCAGACATACATATATATGCATATGTATAAATGTACTAGACTGTTACCCTTGTTATGACGGGTAAACTTAGAATTAAACTTTCGCTACGGGTTTTTCACTTCAATGAATTTCGATTTTTTTTGGGGGGGGGGGTCGCCACTTTGCTGGCCATTCTTCCTTCCATAAGTAAAGAGATTATAGGTCCCTGGCCAGCAGGTTTGTTTAGCTAGCTATATTGCAAAAACCAATAATAAACCTGAAACCAATACCAACTTTTTGACCGGCCACAAATGCACACATGTGGCTATGTAATTCTACTTAATCTTTACCTCTACTAAGAATTGTTTCTCAAGTTTATCCTTCTAAATATGTGTAGCGATATCTCTAAATGCGTATGTGATTATGTATGTGTCTGTCTGTGCGCATGCGTGTGCGAGCATGTGTCATGTATTTGGTATCTAACCATTACATAGATTCCATCTTCTTTTACGCTACCCTAACCAAGGCCTGTCAGTTTCTGTATTTCTTTATCGACTTCGATTACATTAACGCTCACTATTTTTCTTTTGCTCTCCCCCCACCCCACGCTCCCCCCCTCTCTCTCTCTCTCTCTCGCTCTCTCTCTGTCTCCATTGCGACTGAAGCATGACTGATGAAATCATCTGGCCAACCAACATTTACATCAACTATTATATGGAAAGACTAAATTTCATCAACACTGTCAGCATCATTTAACGTCAATTTTCCATGTTTGTTGGGTTGGAGTAAGTACACGCATACGCATATACATATATATATATATATATATAGAGAGAG
>NW_021831874.1:0-20000 GCF_006345805.1 Octopus sinensis | reverse complement strand
AACAAAGTTCTCTCTCTCTCTCTCTCTCTCTCTCTCTCTCTCTCTCTCTCTCTCCTCTCTCTCTCTCTCTCTCTCTACAAGAGGAGTCGGGGTAGATGTAGATGATCAGTATTCTACAATGAAGCAAAGACGAGTACAGTTAGCCAGAGTCAATGTTGGCTTCTGCAACTCTATTAACTCTATCAAGTGTGTTTGCAGATATATAAACAAAGGTTCAGATACTGTAAAATACACTCTAATGCAGAATGGCAGTCAACTGATAAATAAAAATTGAGATGCACAGTATGACAGTAACAATGTGGGTTTTTGGCGCATCTTCAATTTTCCCATTCATGAGAGACACCCAGCCATCATTCGTCTGAGTGAACATCTATAGAATGACCAACATCACTGCCTTTTTTAAATTGTGTGAAGTAGATGAAAATGCAAGAAAACTCCTTTGCCCGCAATTGCCCAAGTGTTACACCTGGAGAAACAATAAATGGTACCAGAGGAAATGTGGGACTGATGGTCTTGCAACAGTTTACAGTGTCCCCTAAGCCATGCAGAATGGTACTACCTACGCCTTATTTTGCGTTAAGTACGTAGTCCCTTATCATTCCAAGATTCGATGAGGGTAGATGGTTATGTGTATGAAACTTATAGGGAAGCATGCTTTCAAGAAGGTGTTTTTTTTACTTTTTTAGAAAATGATGAACATTGGGACAATGCATTGACTGAAGCCTACAAAGATTCTCCGTAATCTTTCTTGCAATTATACTGAACTTCTGTCAACTTGGCGGTCTCCTACAACTTTAGATGAAACATCATGAGAATATGGCTGAATACTTAGAATATGTAGTTCAACAGGCAAACCCAGATATCAACATTCAGTTCTCTGAAACAATTTTGAGGATCAAATTTTAGCCATGGTAGAGTCTGGCTCTGGACGGCCAAAAACAAACTGTCAAATTAGCCACATAGCAAGAAAGATAAATTATGACATCACAGACTTGGTTGTATTTGTGAATTAACATGAACCTAAACTTCTTCCAGAACAACAATGTGCATATGATATGATTTGATTTATTTATTTATTTATTTATTTATTTGCTTGTTTATTATTATTATTATTATTATTATTATTAATTCAGAATTGATTTCCCACTTGAAGAATAAATTCAATTTAGAATAACAAATTTCTATAAAGCATATTTTGCTCTTTTCTTCTAATATATAAGGAACAACTTCATTCCCGGACAACGCCGGGTGCCTCTACTTGTATATAATACACACACACACACACACGCACACACACATGTATATATATGTGTGTATACACTTTTTCTCTCTCCTCTCTATTTTTTCACTTCTCTCCAACACACAGTCTTTCTTCTCTCAACCCCTCAATCTCCCTAAATATGATATATGATATATATGCGTGTGTGTGTGTGTTTGTGTGTGTGTGTGTATGTGTGTGAGCAAGCAAGATATTCGAATGTTTACATTCGGAATAAGATGTTACTCTTGTTAAAATCATCTGTGGCGAATAATTTTAATGGATAATATTAACAGCAGTAATAGACACACTCTTTCTCTCTTCTCTCTTTTTTCACTTCTCTCCATCATGCCTCTTTCGTTGTCGCTTCACTTCTCTTCATCTCAACCTCTTCTTCTTTCTTCTCTCAACCTCTCAACCTTCCTAAATATATACACACATACTCTCTCTCTCACACACACACACACACACACACACACACACTTTCTTTTTCCATTTCTTCACTACCCATTATCACATCGTTAAAACATCCACAAAGAATTCCAGAAACTGGAGGAGTACGGAACTGACATTGTTTTTAAGAGCCTGGTATTGGGCTGAAAGAGATAACCCAAACAATATCCTCAGACCTATGCTGAAGAACAACGGCTACTCAAGAACTTTAGCAGAGATAGATCGAAAGAAGCAGGATTCTATTCGTTCCTATGCTTTGATAATGAACAGAGCAAAGATGACAAGGATGGAGGCATGGATGTAGGTGAAAGATGTATAAACGAGACACTTTCCAGGGCAGAAGACCCAAGTGCAAGTGCCTCTACCGCCATCAAAGTGAAAAACCGAGGGGGTGACAGAACCAAGAAGAAGAAACAACCAAAAGGATCAAAGACAAAAGATGAAACAGCCGAAGAAAGAAGCAAGTCTGACTGCTCACATAACAAAATATGTAAATTCAAATTGAAAGGTGTCTGCTGGCATGGAGAGGGAAGTGCAAGCTGCCATTTTGCACACCAAAGACCCTACAAAACCAACATTAATCAGGGTGGAAACCACTTGCCAAAAGGAAAGGATCACGTACCGCCATCCCCAAAATGGCTGTAGTACGCGCTACAAACCAGAACAAAAGATTGTACAGCAACTGACGTGGGCACATCAATCTCACAGATGGGACTATCCCCAATAACACCGTACCAAATGGATCCAAGGTGGAAATCACATATCAACAATACAGATATCACATTGGTGCTCTCACTAAACATCAGAGGACTGTTAACAGTACAGAGTTGCATCAAAATTATTAAGATAAACTTACATAGGAATGAATGCGTGGCGTTCATGTAATAATATAAATAATATAAATAATATATATATATATATATAATATATATATATATATACAAGCATATATGCATACATATGTGTACTGTTCTCTCTCCCCCTTCGTTTTCTCTCTCTTCCTTTCTATAATTATTTTCCTCTCCCCTTCACCTTTCTCTACCTGTCCCTCTCTCTTTCCCACTCTTCCTCCTTTACCCTCTCGTTGTTCACATATGACCATCAGCCATCTTTCTTTTCCTAACCTGAACTTCTTTCTTTCCTTTTGATCTGCCACACAGATCACACGCATTCTTACCTGTCTCCTCTTCTATATTTTTTCCCGTCAAATCTTGTACCTCCAGCATTCGCCACCTCGCCTCGTTATGGCTTAGCAGCCTTTACTGTTTGTTTTCCCTGTCCTATTTTTGTTACCAACTTTGACCCACAGCAAATCCAAACTTTTATTTTGCTTTGCGGGAGCAGCTGTTTCTCGAAGACACATCTTGTCGTAATTGCTCGAAATGTGGAGTAGATAAAACAGCCGACAACTGATGAAGAGTCGTTCTTTATGTTGTCTTGTTTTACATTTGTTTTTCTTTTTTTCGCTAAAATAGTTCGTATTCTATGTTTTCGTATTTCGGATTTCATGTTGTTTAAGTTACATGACATCTTGTACTCATATATGCATATGTACATACATATATATGTATGTAAATATATGTATGCTTATATGCATATATATACATTATGCATATTATTATATGATTGAATGCAACGCATCCATTTTCGAGTAAGTTTGTATTATATATATGTGTGTGTGTGTGTGTGTGTGCTTTTGTGTATACGCACATACATTCTGCATTAATCTTTAATATTTCGAGCCGAAAAATTGCTTCTTAAGAAAATGTTCGTTTGCAGCTTTGGATATCAGAATAGCTAGAACATTTTACATCCACTGCATGTAAACTTTGAAATTATGCGTAGCAAAGAAGTCGGCACTGCTACGGAATCCAGAACAAACCTAAGAACCGAAATAACATAGCAGCGATATTAATTCACCGCGACAAACATATTTTATTACATATATCTTTAGTCATTTTTTAGTGAAAAACACCTCGATCAATAAATTCCTTTTCCCAAATGTCTTGAAAAATATAAGTGGAGCCGAAATCTATAAAAGTAGTTATTCCATTCTCGACCGTTCTTCCTAACAAATTATAGATTGAACTTATTTTTAATTAACTTGGACACAATAGGAAACTTAGAGAAGTTATGGATCCTGATAGATTTTAAATGAAAATTGATCAATTACGATTAAAGCTAATTCCAATAAACAAAAGTTTTAATCAATTGATGGGTGGTGGAAATTTTTCTAAACATCTATAGACCAATATATGAAAACGCCATTAATCTTTCATTAGACATGTGAAAAAATAAAAAAAACAAAACAATATAGCTTCTAGTTTCTTCTTTCAGTCATTATGAGACTGAATTCAGAAGGAATTTATATAGGTAACCCATTCAAGTGCACACAAACGACAGAACAAGTACCGAAATGTTAAGCTTATAATCAACAGAGATATGGAAGTAATAACATTCCTTCGGGAAAATCTCGTCAAACACACTAGAAGAAGCTAAAGCCCCTTTTCATCGAGATGGGATATTTCCATGAATCGAAAAGTTGAAGCGACTTATAAGAGAAAAGAAATTAACACGAAACTCTCCTCAGACAGAGCCGGTGACTATCTTGAGCGGAGAGCCAACATAATTTCTATAGAAAACCAGATAAAAAGAGAAAATGTCAGTCACAAAAATACCAATATAATAATGAACGTAAATTATTAATTTTTAGACCTAGTCAACAGATGTTGTGACACTCGTTAGTACACAGCATTCGTGGGATAACGAAGATAATCAATAACTCGAATATAAATCTTTAAACCTTCATTCTTCTCGAGAAGGCCAAAATTCTCTCCAACGTTACTAAACCATCATTTGAATGAGATACAGGACAAATTTTCGAACTTCTGTGAAAGAAATTACACTGGAAATAAATATTTGACTGAGAAAACAATGAAAAATATGTCGGAAGTAATAAAAGTAGGTATAATTCAACAAAAGACCGAATAAAACAATAGACATTTTATATTCCTTAATCACCTTTCCATTTATGTACTACTTCATCCAAAATTCAAATCAATCACCAGTTGAAGAGAATAAAGAGAAATTAGCCATGAAATTTCAAGAAAAAATATTTTATTTAAAAAACAGGTAAGAGAAATATAGTAGTTATTGTGAAAATTTAAAAGACCACATTGTTCCTTCTACAAGGTAAGTAGTTTGCAGCAGTCAATACAATGAAGAAACTCATCGTTGTAATCTCCTTAATTTGAGTATGTATTACAGATTGGAAATGCAACGCTTTAATGAACTTTGCTTGCCGAACTAGTAAGGATTGCCCAAGATCCACAAAGCTATAAATGATACCTGTAAAATATCAAATTCAGCATACATACCACACTGTAGTAGGCTTAAAATAAGAACCATTTTAGCGTGCCTAACCTAAGAAATATAGAAATACTGTAAATTTGTCCACTTATTTTTATTGAAACCTATTCAAAACATATCAAGTTTCGTAGGAGGGGATATACTTCAGGAAAACCTCCAAAAATAAAATAAAGTAAGCACTTTTATTTCATCATCCGATGATTTTATATGTACATAGAATAGAAGCAATAGAATTCTAGCTTGAACATTTTTTTTAATATAATTCCTAAATGCATTGAAATAATATTTCTTAATAAAATTAATCTTGTTAAATGCTTATTTGGACTTCGATTGCGTTAATTACAAATTTACTGGACCGGTTTTCCCAACTTACGCAAATCTAGTCATAGCATAACTAGAAGACCAAAATTTGGGGAAAAATTTTGATTAACGTTTGGTATTTATTTCTGCGAATATTTATTAGCCTACTGGAAACGGTGCATGAATTATCGTTTTGTGCTTCTGCTACTGCAGCACAATCTCGGTCAACTCAAGCAATTCAGAACCGAGATGAATAGCATGAATAATAATATTCGTTTCACAATGGAATACAAAAAAAAAACAACTACACTTTCTATATACGTTAATAATTAAAGAGGCACAAACATGACCAATACCCACTTCAAACCAACAGATTCATTGCAATACCCGTTATTTACATTGTGCGATATGAAACATATATAAAAAAAACATAAAATTTATTCTGGTTAGATAAGTTTGCGCCAGTGGTTTGTATTTTCGAACTCGGGATGTATGGCTCTCTGGATTAAAGAAAACAATACGTGGAATCTGTTGCCAAATCTTTTAATGAACAGCGGAATAGAAAGTGTCAGTGCAATAGAAAAACATAGGGCACTCTAGATATTCTTAATATTCTACCCTATAAGATAAATGTGCAACACAAGAAAGGTAGAAACATTTATCATCATTAAGTAGAATATTCTCTCTTTTAGACAAGAGCTTAGAGTGTAAAAAGCACCAGAAATACAAAATTATCAAAACCAAAAGTGAGCCAGTATCACAAAAAATAATTGTTCGCCAGCTCAATTAGGGTTAGGGTTACAGAATTACCGAAATTCCAAGTCTAACTGTCAAAAAGAACGACTCTCCCAAAGGGGGAATCCAAATTAACCTATTTCAAGGCGAATCATAAAGGCTTGAATTAAGAAATAAGACTAACGCTGAGAAATAGCAAGAATATTCCGATTACGAAACTAATACTTATGTGAAAATTTGAACCTACATGCAGCAAACAAACTCCTAAATAACTTTGAATTACTATATGCATTTCAAACAGCATTAGATTAAAATACCGGTGTGAATAGCAATTGGAATGTTTATACAAACGTAGACTGAGTCTATAATATTTTGTCGTAGAATATCTTTACAAAAAGACTTATATGTTTGATATGGTGTTCTAATCGAAGTTCTGTTTTTTAACACATGTGTATAATGAAAATACATTTATTGGAAAATACAAACCATTATGTTAACACATCAGAAGGATACATTCGCTATGAATCACAAGACGCTTAGTTCTTATTGAAATTTAAAACTCACCTGCCTAAAATAGTCATTCAGAATAATCCCTCACTAAATTGCCAGACTCCACCCCTCTGTTTTCTTTGTTTCTTCTTCATATATATATGTGTGTGTGTGTGTGTGAATTACAGAAAACAATTATTGATATCACGAATACTTTTAGTGATACATACATCTCAGTTGTTTATGTAATCAGTGGTTACGCATTTAGCCGCATTCTGCGCTTGTTGAAATTATACATGATATATGCACACATACAGGGTGTCCCAAAATCAAACCAACCAGCGTTTTTTTAATTTTGCCACAGCAATATATTGTTATAATTCGGGACCGAGAATTGCGATGTAATGGTAAAGGAAACACAGTTATAGCAATACCAGATTTATTCGATATGACCAGCTCTGTTTCGAATCACACCCTTACGTCTGGGTGTGAATGCTTCACACGCAGCACTTAGCTGTTCTTGCGGAATCGGATCCACATTCCTGGTGCCGTTTTGCCTTTAGGGCGTCGAGCGAAGCATGAGAAGTGCTAGAAACATTCGTCTCCAAAATGGACCAAACAAAAAAATTCAACGGATTGAGATTGGGGAATCTTGCGGGCCATACATCCTTGCCTACCAATGTCGGAATGTTTTTTTCTGTTTCCAGCGTTGTGTCTGTTTGGGGCTTTGTGATAGCGCTCCAAGGTGCGCCTTGAACGTGTTAATCCGCCCATGGAAGAAGTTGAGGTTGCAGAATGTCAGTAATGTATTGCTGGGTGCTAATTTTAACACCAGAGGGCACAAAAATGAGGGGAAACCTTCCATCCGTTCAAGCCACAGCTAACTGTGGATTTTAACGGCGATTTACGAGTCTACTCTCGACGGAGCCAGATACACTCCAAAGTTAATCATTCATTCTGTTGGTTTACTGCCTGTTCGATGTCAAATATATTTAAACAGTGAACACTAGATTGAGCAGCGTGCCTTCAGCAATCTGATGCAGGATAAGACGATTTCTCTCCAGTTTTACGGCCTTATAAACATGTGAGCTCATGACGGTGGATCATTTTATAGGGGTGGGTCCTGGGATCCTCCTTCAGCACTCGATACATCGATATTCGGCCTACTTTTGCTGCAGCAGCCAATTTTCAGTACGGTGCTTATATAACTGAAGCGCTGAATGCAGTTGCTTTCTATTACTTATCACGGTTGTCACATTTTATTTCACCATCTCAATGGATCATATCTGTCGCTTTGCCGGTTAATAAAATCGCCCTGGATATGCGAAAAAAAGCCTTTACAATCACGCATCATAAATATTCCTGATCAGAGCTGGCATGCATCAGAAAATGGACAACAACGTTATCAGCTTATTTACATTATTTACATTCGATGGATATTTGTCCTCATCTTGTTTGTTGTTAACACAAGATCAGGACAAATATCTGACGAATGTAAATAATGAAAATAATGTACATAAATTCTCACCTCTTAAATATAGAACAATGTTATCAGCTAATTTAATTATTAAGCTTTTGTATTTTCCTTTCATGTTGCATTTAATATTTAATCTATACTTACTCTCCATTTCTCTAGTTGAGTGCAAGCTATTATATCTACCTATCTATCTGTTAACCTATCAATCAAACTACATTAATCAATGAAATTCCGACTTAGTCTGATTCTCACCCTTTATTATTTGAAATTACTATGGTTTTACAATTTTACAATTTTGCAACATTGTCATAAACTAGTACTTTAATGCGTAACGCAATCATCAGGTTTATGTAGTGACAGTCGTACTCCACAATTCCTACACACAAACACACACATATACATACATACATATACATACAAATATATATATATATATATATATATATATATATATATATATATATATATATATGTGTGTGTGTGATTAAAACAAAAAAATATGAGCTAACACAAATAACTCATAGAGATCAGTAACATGAATTGGGTAAACGGTTAAAGATGTGTTAAGGCGGCGAGCTGGCAGAAACATAGCACGCCGGGCGAAATGCTTAGCGGTATTTTGTCTGCGTTACGTTGTGAGTTCAAATTCCGCCGAGGTCGACTTTGCCTTTCATCCTTTCGGGGTCGATAAATTAAGTACCAGTTACGCACTGGGGTTGATGTAATCGACTTAATACCTATGTCTGTCCTTGTTTGTCCCCTCTGTGTTTAGCCCCTTGTGGGTAATAAAGAAATAGGTTAAAGATGTGTTAGCTTCCAAGGAGAGTAAAAGAAACGGCTGATACTAATTATGACCAACACCAAATGAGGAAAGGATATCATTTCAAAAATCAATTTCTCTCGTAATTATATGTTGTTAAGGAAATGGATCTCAATAGGTGTCATCAGCAGAGTAGTTATCCTTCCCTCACTCCAGCCGACAAAAGACTTTCTCTGTGTGTGCGTGTGTGTGTGTGTGTGTGTGTGTGTGTGTGTGTATGGGGGGTGTATACATTTCCTTTCTATATTTGTGTTACAAGATTAATACAGTGCAATCAATCGAAGAAACGAAATTATCTTTCGATGAGTTTATACTTCCTAGAAAACTCAGTTACTTTGTTTATTTCACTTAAGTTTTGCTATAAAATTGTTAGATAATACGCTAATATAGATATAAATTTAATAATTGGATTGTCAATGTATTTCGTCACCACTGGTGGTTTTATCAATAAGGATTTTCTTTTCGTGCACCAACAAATTGTGAACTCCAATACTTGTTCTATGTTCGCAACTCTTAAGACGGAGACCCGAAGAGCAAAGAATCAGCGATAACATAATCACACACGCACACGCACACTTGCACGCACATGCACACACGCTTGTGCACGTGCGCACACACATACATACATACATACATACATACATACATACATACATACATACACAAGTACATACATACAAGAATAAGACATATATAATGGACTTTAGACATTTAATTATTTGCGCGTCGTAGACTTACAGCTGTTTCTGATGTTAATTTTGGTGCGTTCATAGTTCCGGTTCCTCAATAAATATAGAAATAGAGAGAGAGAGAGAGAGAGAGAGAGAGAGAGAGAAAGAGACAGATAGATAGATAGATAGATAATAGATAGATAGATAGATAGATAGATAGATAGATAGATAGATATCGGTGTACACACACACACATAAATATATATATAATATATATATATATTATATATATATTATATATATATTATATAGATAATAGATAGATAGATAGATAGATAGATAGATAGATAGATAGATAGATAGATAGATAGATAAATAGATAGATAGATAGATAGATAGATAGATAGATAGATAGATAGATAGATAGATAGATAGATAGGTTTAAGTGACAGAATCACCATCAAGCAACTCAATATGTACGTATAGGACTAAATATTAAAATTATCAGAATTAATACCTACAATTCTTATTCCAAATTATCAAAATTAATACCTTCAATTCTTATTTCAAATCATATACTTTACATTATATAGACTACATGCGTTTCATGACAACATATTCCTCGATATTGCTGAAATACAATGTCTCTAAATACCATATTAAAACGATTATATTGCCAATCATCAGATCTCTTTTATATGAATTTATTTTGCTATTTACATCCTATATACAAACATGACAAACTAAAATTATATAACTATATATATATATATATATATATATAATCTTTCTTTCTTTTAATCTTTTACTTGTTTCAGTCATTTGACTGCGGCCATGCTGGAGCACCGCCTTTAATCGAGCAACTCGACACCGGGACTTATTCTTTTGTAAGCCCAGTACTTATTCTATTGGTCTCTTACGGGGACATAAACACACCACCATTGGGTTGTCAAGCGATGCTAGGGGTACAAACACAGATACACAAACACATGCATATATATATATATACATATATACGACGGGCTTCTTTCAGTTTTCGTCTACCAAATCCACTCACAAGGCATTGGTCGGCCCGAGGCTATAGTAGAAGACACTTGCCCAAGGTGCCACGCAGTGGGACTGAACCCGGAACCATGTGGTTGGTAAACAAGCTACTTACCACACAGCCACTCCTGCGCCTATATATATAAAACTGGTTAATGTCTTGCACTGCTGTAACCTTTGAAGATTAGCAACTATTTACTGTTGATATATATAATATATATATATATATATATATATATATATATATATATATATAGCAACTATTTACTGTTGATATATATATATATATATATATATATTGTTTTGAAAATTGTTTAAACGATTTCGCAGTGGAGGCCTGAGCTTTGAATATCGTGTGCGTAGTGGAAGCCCATCTGTCATCGATGGCGGTCAATTAAAAACCGTCATTGAAAAAGATCCACGTAAAAAACACTCAAGAACTGGCAAAAGAATTTCAAGTTAGCCAGAAATCTGCCTGCAACTGTTTGCATGCGATGAGAAAAGAAAAAGAGCTCGACAAATGGGTACCACACAATTTGAATGAAAATCAGAAAATCAGCAGATATAAATATTTGCTTGTCGCTTCTTCTCCATAAACAAACCGATCCATTTCTCGACTGTATTGTAACTTGCGATGAAAAGTAGATTCTCTGCACTAATTAAAAATGTTCTTCGCAGTGGATCGACCAGAATGAAGTACCGAAAACCTCCCCTAAACCTGAGCTCTTCAAAGAGAAGGTTATGGTGACTGTTTGGTAGTGTACTGCTTGGCTCATCCACTATAACTTCTTAAAAACCGGGAAAACCATTACTGCAGAAACATATTGTCATGAAATTGTCAGAATGAAGGAAACTGCTATTCCTCCCTCCCAGAGTCAACAGAAGAGGACTAATCATTCTTCATAACAATGCTCGACCATACGATTCGCAAATGACGCTCCAGAAGCTGAGGGAACTTGGCTACGAAGTTCTTTCCCACCCAGTTAATTTCTCAGACCTTTCTCCTACCGGCTATTACTTTTTTCAAGCTCGAGGAGTTCAAAGATCAAACCGATGTAAAAGTGCGTTCAAAGACCTTATCGGCTCCAGAACGCTTATGTTACCGGAATAAACAAACTTGTAAATCTTTAGCAAAAATGTGCTGATTGTAATGGTACTTACTTCGATGAATAAAATCTCTGCATTGTTGAAATATATTGAAACATATTGATTCAAAACGTTCCTTACGATTTACTCAGCCTGATATATATATACATATATACAAACACACATATATTATACACACACACACAACACACACACCACACACATATATATATATATATATATATATATATATATTATATATATATATAAGGAATAGTGGATTCTCTGAGAAGATCCAGTACTTTAATTGCCCGACGAACGGGAACGTGAAACTCCGAGTAACAGGTTTTGTTGAATTTCTGCTGCTTTTAAATAAAGTATATATATATATATACAACATTGATTTATACAACATTGGATATTCCTTTTAAAATATTCCTACACCATCAAATGAACTATACAAAAGAATGCTACTTCAAAAAACTGTTGATATTATAAGACGCGTGAGGTGGAAAGCTTTTTTCTTCGATCAAGCTGCTCCACACTCGGATACAGATCACTTTAACATTAAGTCTAGAAGTTTCTCACACAAGATCAAAGAACTCGGAGCTTTCGAAGCAGACCTGCTGGGCATTATACCAAACCTTAGTTTCCGTAAGTTCTCATCCTCCTTTCAAAGTAGACTTAGATCCGATATAAATCTCCTTTAGAATACAGATAAGACAAATAACTTTTATAAGATAGATAAATACCACTACAACATACTCTTAGAGAACAACTCCACACAAAAATATAGACGAGCCGCACCACATACTTATGATAATATCAACAATGAGGCTAAACGAATAGCCACCGAACCTAGACATCGATGACAGGATAGAAATGCTGGCTAAACGTAATGCTTTTTTAACTATCAAGGATCACAAACTGAACTTCGCTTCCAACACTAAATGCCGCGTGATTAACCCTGCCAAATTTGAAATCGGACTGGTGAGTAAATACATCCTATGAAGGGTTAATAAAGACATAAGGAAGTCACTTAATTTCCCTTTATGGCGTAACACAATAGTGGTGTTACAATGGTTTGAGACCAAACGAAGTGCTTTTAGAGTTAAGTTCATACAATTCGATATAGTAGACTTTTATCCATCGATATCGAAAATGTTACTTGATAGGGAGGGCATTAGTATATGCTAGACGAATTACCGACATAAATGATAGAGAAATAGATATAATTATGCACGTTAGGAAAACGCTACTGTTCAACCAGGATTCAACCTGAGTCAAAAGAACTGACCCCAAATGCTCATTCGACGTCGCGATGGGGGCATATGACAGCGCTGATATTTACGACCTTATAGGGTTTTACATTCTGGACACCCTGGGTAATATATTCCCGTCTGTCCACTTCGGCTTATATAGAGACCATACCTTAGCCATCTCCAGAGGCGCTAACGGCTACACACTAGATAGGCTTAGAAAAGACACCATACACACCCTCAACAACCTTGGCCTTAAAGTCACCACAGAGACTAACTTCACCGTGGTGAGCTTCTTGGATGTCACGCTTGATTTAGACAGTGGCACCTACAGACCATACCTCAAACCGAATGATAGGCTATCATACATTAATACAGCCTTCTGCCACCCGCCCATAGTGTTCAAAAACCTAATAAAAGGCATCAGTAAACGGATTTCGATCTTATCTTCAAATAAAGATATTTTCGACGCAACGGTTCCCGGTTACAATGAGGCGCTAGCGCCCAGCAGATTCAAGGGCTATATAGTATATACACCAGAGTCGAACAACCATAAAAGGAAACGTCACCGCAAGACATTATGGTTCGCTACCCACTTCTCTCTAAACGTTCGGACATGTGTGGGTAAGATTTGTCTTAGGTTGGTTGCTAAGCATTTCATGCGATCATACAAACATCATCTTTCAGGGTCCCGGGGAGATGTAACACAATAATATTCGCAGCATACATATGGCGCCTAAAGGACGATCATACGCACTTTAGCATCGAGTGGAAATTACTGGAAACTTGTGGACCCTAACGCAATGAAACAAGACTATGTAAATTGTGTATGGCAGAAAAATATATAATCCTTATGCACTCACATGAGCCAGGAGGCTACCTTAACTCCAGGATGGAAACCGTGGGGAGTTGTTCATGTTTTCGGAAATTTCCACTTCAAAATTGGAAAACGTAGCTTTCAAGCGAAGGAAGACAGCTCGCCCGGCCTTAATTTTTTTAGGAGGAATATTTCTTCAACTCTCACCGGTGTTCTTGTGTTTTTAAGAAAAACATTCTTTGAAGAGAACAGTTATCGTTTAGAGAAACTGAAGATAGGTCTAGTTCACGCTAGATATGAAACGAATGTTTTTCTAAAACTGTTACTTTACACATACAGAAATAAAGTACTGCTCTATAGGGTAGGCTCTTTTTTTCTGGTTTATGATCTTATAACGAATATATATAGGCGCGAGCGTGGCTGTGTGGTAAGAAGCTGGCTTCCCAACCACGTGATTCCGGGGGTTCAGTCCCACTGCGTGGCACCTTGGGCAAATGTCTTCTACTATAGCCTCGGGCCGACTAAGGCCTTGTGAGTGTATTTGGTAGACGGAAACTGAAAGAAACCTGTCGTGTATGTATATATGCATATATATTTATGTGTGTGAATCCCTCCACCATCGCTTCACAACCAATGTTTGTGTGTTTATGTACCCGAAACTTAGCGGTTCGGCAAGAGTACCGATATAGTAACTACTAGGCTTACAAAGAATAAGTCCTGGGGTCGATTTTTTCGACTAAAGGCGGTGCTCCAGCATGACTTCAGTCAAATGACTGATACTGGTAAAAGAGTAAAAGAGTAACATATATATATATATACAGACATACATTCATACATGTACACATACATACATATATATATATATATATATATATATATATATATAGTTCTGTCTGTGTGTCTGTCTTTATTCCCCGTCATCACCTGACAACCGGTGTTAGTGTGTTTACGTCCCCGTACCCTAGCGGTTCGGCAAATGAGACCTATAGAATAAGTACTAGGCTTCCAAAGAATAAGTCTATTACTTCGGCTAAAAATCTCCATGCTCCAGCATGGCCACGGTCAAATGACTAAGACAAGTAAAAGTGTAAGAGGGTATTATATATATATATATATATATATATATATATATATACTAGCAGAGATACCCGGCGTTACCCGTGTTACATTCAATTGAAGAATTAGACTTTTCTGTTATATTTTCTGTAATGACCTGGAATATCTATGTTTCGAATTTCATCAAAATTGCAGATGAGGGTTATTTCCCGCTTTACACGCGCTAAAAAATTGTAATCGTGCCATATGTATCCCATACTACTGATTTTTATGCGCATATTCCAAAATTCCAGTCTTATTGAACTTGTTAAAAAGATTTTGCTCCTGAAAAATGGAGATCATAGAGCTATAAACTGAGTGTTAGCGCCCCTGTGGGAGTGGGCATCTTAATGTCAACAAGAGAAGTTGAATTGTTGAGAATATTTTTAACTTGTGTCTTATATCTATTGCTTGGATTTCTTTGAAATAGGAAATATATCTTCACTGGGTTTGTAAAAGAGAGCAAAGCTACAGGAAACCAAAAGATGAATGATCACAATAAGCATTCAGCTACGCTACCCTAGTCGTTACCACTCCCAATGTAGGATTCCTCACCATGTAGGTGACAGGCACAGCCGTAAGAGGCATTACGAATGTATAGCAATTGGAAGGGCGTGACCCAACTGAAATAAACATTAACAACTGTGTGACGTGAGTGCTAAGGAGAAATGAAAGTGTCACCTCTGGAGTTTGCAAATGACCACTATACTGATACGTAACTGGACAGAATAAATTTACAATATATAAATGTCTTTGAATAAGAAGTCACATCTGGTAAGGCCTTGAAATCAATGTTACCATCTGGGGACTATGTGTGACCCAGTGATAATAAAAAGACTAAAAGGAGGTCTGCAATGAAATAACTTTACAAAACACTTTGCAACTGAATCAGTGGAGGCAAAGATGCCTCTCATTTACTTGACAAGTTATGCACCACATTGCAGAAATCACAATGTAAGTGTATGTCAAAGCAAACTGTTACACTGTTGTACCACTGAATTACAAATAATGCTCATCTTTTATGCTCGGGTAACCCTACAGCTTCCAAGAGCACAACCGTATTCGTTTTTGCTTAGATAAAAGGACAAAATTGTGGGTGTTAGGTCCCCACGGAGGAGTCTTCCTAACTTATAAGGTGATGAAATTTTATAAATATTACTTCATTTGCGTCTAATATCTATGGTTAAAATATCATCAACAGCAAAATTATATGAATTGTCATGGGGGTTATGATCCTTATGCATAGAATATAATTTCCAAATTTCATAAAGATCCATTCAGTACTTTTAACCTAGTTTTGGATCATAAAAGAAATGACTAAAATTTGGGAGTTAAGGCCCCTATTAGGGTGTGATATATATATATATATATATATATATATATATATAATATATATATATAAATGCAAAGATAAATTGATAGATACATGTGAGTGGGCAAACAAAAATATGAGACACAGCCTAGTGCTTTTTTATGTTGATAAGCCTGGTACTTATTCTATTAGTTTGTTCTTGTGAAACCAGTAAGTTATGTGGATGTAAATAATGAACAGCAGTTGTGAAGCAGTGATGAGGGCAAAACACCGAGACAAAGTCACACATACATTATATACATACATATATATACGATTGATTTGTTTCAGTTCCTGTCTACGAAATCCATATATGTATTATATATATATATATATATATATATATATATATATATATATATATATATATATATATATATATATATATATATATATATATATATATATACATATATATATATATATATATATAATATACATATTATATATATATATATATTATGTGTGTGTGTGTGTGTATATATATATGTGTGTGTGTTTGTGTGTGTGTGTGTGTGTGTACACACAAAAAGAAATTGATAGATACAACTGAGTGGGCAAACAAAAGTATGAGACACTGCCTAGTGCTTTATTTTATTTTGATAAGCCTGGTACTTATTCTATCAGTTTCTTCTTACGAAACCAGTAAGTTATGGGGATGTAAATAAACGAACAACAGTTGTGAAGCAGTGATGTGACACACACATAGACTTACATATATACATACATATATATACAATTGACTTTCAGTTTCTATCTACAAAATCCACTGACTAGGCTTTGGTTGGTCAGAGGCTATAGCAGAAGAAACATGCCAAGTTACCACACAGTGAGACTGAACTGAGGACCATGTGTTTTGGAACCAAGTTTGTTACCACACAGCCACACCTGCACCTATGTATGTGTGGTGGGTGTACGTGTGTATGGGTGTATATATGTATGCATGTATATATGTGTACATATTACATGTACATCTATATATATATACATCTACACATACATGTATATCTAGAGAAATACATCTAAACATATACATGTATATATATATACATCCATATATATACATGTATATATATATACATCCATATATATACATGTATATATATATATATACATCAATATATATACATCTACATATATACATGCATATGTATACATCTAGATAGATAGATAAATGTATAGATAGATAGATAGATAGATAGATAGATAGATAGATAGATAGACAGACAGACAGACAGAAGATAGACAGACAGACAGACAGACAGACAGACAGACAGACAGACAGACAGACAGACAGACAGACAGATAGATAGATAGATAGATAGATAGATAGATAATAGATAGATAGATAGATAGATAGATTTAAACTTAAATTTAAAATAATAAGGGTGAAAAATTGAATATTAATTTGATTAGTATGAATTGAAAACCAGTGGTGTAGCATATAGCGGATATTCTTCTAGCAAAATGGATGTCCACTGTTAATGGTTCCTCCCACTTATATAATAGTTTGACTTTAATAGTTTCATTATTAATGTGAAAGCATCTGACATTACAATAGAGAGATGTTTTTGTTTCACTTTTAACACGTAATACTGAAATAGTGGAGAAGATATATTGCTGTGGGCTCGCCCTAAGCAAGAAGTTAATTTTTGCCCATGACATTACATGGACCCTAAGTAAGGCATGTGTAAAATTTGAATGAAATTAGTTGTGTAGTTCTCAGGTTTTAGGGATTCAAACAGACAGACAGACAGACAGATAGACAGACAGACACACATTCTCAATTTTATATATAGATTACAATAGAGAGATGTTTTTGTTTCACTTTTAACACGTAATACTGAAATAGTGGAGAAGATATATTGCTGTGGGCTTTCCCTAGGCAAGAAGTTAAACATTTTTTTGCCCATGACATTACATGGACCCTAAGTAAGGCATGTGTAAAATTTGAATGAAATTGGTTGTGTAGTTCTCAAGTTTTAGGGATTCACACAGACAGACAGACAGACAGACATTCTCAGTTTTATATATATATGCGCACGCACACGCACACACACACACACATAAAACATGAAACGTCCTTCTCAAGCCATATAGACTCGTAAGGCCAGTTTCCCAGATTCTGTGACCTACAGGTTTCTCCATGCGACGGAACAATGAGCTGTCGTAGGATTACTCATTTTTGCCACTCGAGTGGACTGGAGCATCGTGAAATGAAGTGGTTTGTTCACGAACTCAATACATCGTCCAGTCCAGGAATCGAAACCACAATCTGACGTTCATGAGTGCAACACCTTAGCCACTAAGCCATATACCTCCATTTATGTATATATGCCATGACCATTTAAATCCTTGTAGGAGTGCTGCGGTTGTTTACACATCGTGTGAAGGCCGTGTTAAACAGAGCGCAGCACATCCCTCTCTAGGTCTCGCCACAGTAAACGTCTTTTAGAAGTGGAGAAAGGGAACAATAGAAAGAGCGATTTAGAGAAAATCAGGAATTCGACTCAGAGAGGATGAAAAACCAAAATTAAAGTCAGAAGGATTAGCATACATATGGCAGAGAGCCGGAACCATTATCGCAAAAGCAAATTATTCCATTTTCTAGCAATTGTGCAAATATGTAATCTCTCTCTCTCTCTCTCTCTCTCTCTCTCTCTCTCTCTCTCTCTCTCTCTCTCTTTCTATCTCTCTCACTTTTTCTCTCTCTCTCTTTTTCTCTCTCTCGCCCTCTTTCTCCCTCATTCACACTTACTCTCACTTTCTCTACGTATTTATATCTCTTATTTATCTATTTGTGTGTGTGAGTGTGTGTATGTGTGCGTGCGTGAAAGGGTGAATATCTGACTCACTTTCACCTTATCAAATCTTACAAATGAATGTTATCTGAAATAATGCAAATTTACATACGGCAATTGAAATTCCTCCTAATGTAGGTTTAAAGTTGTTTATTTAATGGCAAATTGAATATCGAATAATATATGTCCACATTTAACCAAATTTCCAGCGGATTCAATACTTATACCAGAGAATACGATCTCGCTCCTATTCACATGTGCATGTGTTTGTGTTTGCGTGTGTGTGCGTGTGTATATTTATATATATATATAGTGGAGCGCAATGGCCTAGTGGTTAGGGCAGCGGACTCGCGGTTTCGATTCCTAGACCGGGCGTTGTGAGTGTTTATTGAGCGAAAACACATAAAGCTCCACGAGGCTCCGGCAGGAGGTGGTGATCCCTGCTGTACTCTTTCACCACTCTTTCTCTCACTCTTTCTTCTGTTGGCCTGCTCGCTTAGCCAGCGGGGTAGCGTCATTCGAAAGCTAAAACAACGCGAACGCATTGTGACCAGCGATGTGTAGCAACATCTGATGGTCTGGTCGGTCACGTGATCACGTGATATTATATATATATATATATTAATTATTTGCACGATTCAGTAATATCGAGATTTTTGAGTAAGGACACTAAGGTAGAGTGGAGATCAGCATATCCGTGTATCAACAATATATATAGACACTCATGTACGTACTAATATATATATACGGACTTTAGATATACATGCCTTAGATATACATGCACATGGACAGATCAATATACTCATCGATGTAATAACCCGTGTATATGTAAAATCACTCACTGTCTATCTATCCGGCATGCAGTCCACAGCCTACTGTATGTTCCAGATACAAACGAAGGGAAGGTGCCGAGTGTGGTATAGTATAAATAATAACACAAATGGGCTGAGGCTCATTCACTACAGCTGTTTCAGA
>NW_021831873.1:7500-62481 GCF_006345805.1 Octopus sinensis | reverse complement strand
GAATCGCAGCTATGCTATTGCCAGGAGTTAGGATGGTGCACTCGGCATTCAAGATGCCTTTACATTTGGTGAGGGCCGCGGTTCCCACTTGCAACAATGGCAAAAATTCAGAGGAAGCTGAAGTTCTTAGACAATGCACAATGACCAATAAGGGTGCCCTTGAGGCACTGGACTGGTCACTGAAAGGTATCAGGGATTCTAGAGCTTTTATGGGTGGAGTAACTCTATTGCTTTCAGGAGATTTCCAGCAAAAATTTCTTGTCATCCCTAAAGGGAGCCGAGCTGATGAAGTGCGTGCATGCCTTAAGTAATCCACATTGTGGCTCCAGGTTGAGACCTTAAGTCTAAGCACAAACAAGTGTGCGCATTTGCTTGATGATAGCATGTCTGCAGCATTTGCTGATGACATTTTGCCCCTGGAGAAGGTCTGAACTTTGTAACACTGTGGACAACCCTTGCGATCTTTTGGAAACTGTGTTCCCCAATCTGGAAAGTAATTATGCAGGCATCAGTTAGATCAGTGAAAGAACCATCCTGGTCCCCCAAAAAGTAGCTGTCAGTGCTATCAAAGACCAGTTCATAAGCCGAATTCCGGGTGTGGAACGCATCTACAAATCTGACCCCAAAGACATTAACAATTACTCTATTGAGTTTCTTAACTCATTGGAACCAGCAAGGCTTCCACCTCACATTCTTAGGCTAAGGATTGGATGCCCAATTATGCTAATCAGAAACTTGCTTCCACCTAAACAGTGCAATCAAGTAATCAAGTCCCTGACCCATCACTTAAATGAAGCCACCATTGATACAGGGTACGAGAGGGGTGAAAATGTTTTCGTTTCAGGGATGCAGCTTTATCTCTCGGGGTCAGACATGACGTTTAACTTCCGCAGATCGCAGTTCCCTGTGAGACCATGCTTCGACATGTCCATCAACAAATTCCAAGGCTAAACACTATCGGTGGCAGGTATCCATTTGGGGGCTTTCATTTAATCAGGATAAAAAATTGATAAACCGATTCCTTATAGGATTTCCCACTAAAATTGGCTACACCCCATTTTCAACCATAACTATTACGAATTTTGACATATTTTGCTAAAACGTGATGCCAGCATTACTTAGGACTCATGGAATATTTGAATGCTTTAAGTTCTCAAAAAAACCAAAAAAAAAAAAACCATCGATGTGTAAAAATAATCGATAAACGGATTCCTTATGGGATTTCCCAATCAAATTGCCTGCAACCCATTTTCAGCTATACGTTTACCAATTTCAACAGATTTCGCTCAAATCTGATGTCTTGATTACTTAATAATCCTAACTTAATCCGAGCAACGCCGGGCTGTACTGCTAGTATATATATATATATATATATTTAAGGGTAAGACCGTTATTTGAAATACTGATGATATCAAGGGGCCAGCATAGGAATAAACACCTTTTAGGTAATAATTATTATTAAAGTTAAGGGTGCCTAAACGATAGCATCATGCCAAAGATAGCAGTCAAAACGTGACTCTAAAACTACATCAGTTAATTCATACAGTACAAGGAGAAAAGACAGAGACAAATAAACTGACAAAAAATTATATATATTTGTTAAGAACGGAAGAAATTATATTTAGATAACTTCTAGTTCTTACGATGCTTAATTAAAACACTGCTCTCTTGCTTTGCAAGCGAAGGCGAAAACATAATTCTTGCTGGTCGTGTGCCTGCTTAAAGCGTAGGCGATATGATTTTGGCGCACTTTTTTCTGTGTGAACGGACTATCAAGACTACTAGTTAACACGTGGTAGTGTTAGTTTTAGTTCATGCTGGACAAAAAACTTGGGAAATTAACGAAATAAAGAAGAGTATCTTATAAATAAGAAAATAACGAACAGGAAGACATACAGCGCAACATGTGTAAAACGATTGCTGTAGAAAAGAGCTGACAAGATTTTGAATTCAAATTGCAGTTTAAGATGGAA
Source organism: Octopus sinensis (assembly GCF_006345805.1). NCBI lineage: Eukaryota > Metazoa > Mollusca > Cephalopoda > Octopoda > Octopodidae > Octopus > Octopus sinensis. The sequence goes on along the minus strand of NW_021831873.1, from coordinate 60,508 downwards.
ATTATAACGACCATCAAGAATTATGTTTTCGCCTTCGCTTGCAAAGCGAGAGAGCAGTGTTTTTAATTAAGCATCGTAAGAACTAGAAGTTATCTAAAGTAAAGAAGCTCCAATTCACAGAAAATAACTATAAGAGATTTTTAAATGGTGTATATTTGTCGAGACGACGAGCGTTTAGTTTCGAGTTTTTAGGGAATAATTTTATTTACCTCTGAAATGTTTAGACCTCTTTCGGTGAGCTCTTCCTTTATTCACCAGTATAATGATCTAATTTCTATTTCATTTTTTAATCCTTTGTTTTTTCGACTAGATTCTTTTGTTACTTCCAAATTCACGGTACAATTCCGCATTCTTTATTTTGACAAGTTTACTGTTCACATTAATTACCGAAGCCAACTTCACACTCGACACCAAATAGTGTGTCAACGGCACCACACGAATTTGTCCGGCATCATCGCACACATCAATTGCATGGCACCGACTATATCATAAGACCACTCGCATCGGTTTCTCAGCACATCACACGTCAATGTCGCACATGGTCTTCCAGCAGACTTCGAACCACCCTTTCACATCGGTTTCCAGCAGGAGGCAACTCTGCAACATGTTCACTAATAGTCTTTATAGTCCGTCCACACAGTAAAAAGCGCGCTAAAATCATACTGCTCACGCTTTAAACAGTCACGTGACCACCAAGAATTAGTTTTACGCCTTCGCTTGCAAAACCAGTGATGCTCTATTTCGACGTCGTACGAAAGAGAAATTATCTGCATATAATATATTCATGCGCGCGCGCGTGTGTGTATGTGAATGTATGCGTGCGTGCGTGTGTGGTTGTACGCATATATTTACATAAGTCCAATATATGAGATACAACTACTTCAAAAAGAAAAAACAAAAAAACAACTCAATAAATTTGTTGACAAAGAATTTTATTGTGGATATCGAAAAGGTCAGTGCCTCGGTGAAACAAAATGTGAGAATGGAAAACCTAGCGAAGCTCACTGGCAGTGAGGTGTGAGATATGGATATTGCATGAAAAGCAGTTGGTGTGTGCGCTTCAAAAAGCTACAGGAGTAGCTGTTTAATTAGAATGAAAATATTTTTAAGAGTAAAAATGTGGTGTGATTAACTATATATATATATATATATATATATAAACTTACTTGGAGAAAAGAAACGAAACGACCAGATGGTGCTCAGTCATACAATAATTTAATAAATAAAATATATGCATACATACATACATATATGTACGTACATACATCTACATGTATATATACATGCATATATATATATATATATGTGATTACAGGACAACACAAATAAACGTAGAACACAACGAGAAACGAAAGCATAAAAACAACTAGGAAACGAACTTTTTTTAACAACGAAAAAACAGAGTACAAGACAAACAATACAAGGAATATTCCCCTTCATCAGCTGTCCCTGGATCGACTCAATGCGTGTTTCGAAGGTAAGGACAGAACACAACTCGTCGACAATCCTTCCTGCGAATCTGAATGTATCCATCGTCTAGGCTTAAAAGACAGCCCTTAATGTTTGTTTTTTTTTTGTCCTGTTTCTATTCTTCATGTGTACTGTATTTTTTTGGACTTGTATTTTTATTTTCTATTTGTAATTGTATTTTATTTGTATTGCTTTTACGTCCTGTTCTTGTCATGTTTTTTGTTTTTTTTTTGTTTTTACCCCTCTGCAAAGGAATTTTATTTTAATTCTTTCGCAGGAAGGACTAGTTCGTCGGGGCGTGTTCTGTCCTTACCTTCGAAACACGCATTGAGTCAATCCAGGGACAGCTGATGAAGGGGAATATTCCTTGTATTGTTTGTCTTGTACTCTGTTTTTCATTGTTAAAAAAAGTCCGTTTCCTAGTTGTTTTTATGCTTTCGTTTCTCGTTGTGTTCTACGTTTATTTGTGGTGTCCTGTATTCACACACACACACACACATATATATATATATATATATATATATGCATGTATATATACATGTAGATGTAGGTACGTACATATATGTATGTATGTATGCATATATTTTATTTATTAAATTATATATATATATATATATACATATATACACATACATATATACATATAATACATATATATATATATATGTGTGTGTGTTTATTTGTCCTTTTTCCATATATATATATATATATATATATATATATATATATATATATATATATATATATATATATATATATAGTTGGAATTGATAGAAAAATAAACGACGAAGACTGGTGTATGAACAACAATCTTCGCTCTCATCAGAAAAGAATAAGGGAAAATAAGCAGAGACAAAAATATATAACAGAAGCACAATTAAAGGTTACAAACCTCATTCAGCGATAGCAGAATACATCGAAGGTTCTGGCTAATTACCTATACAAAGAGTAATGAACATTAATACTCAACTTCAAGGTAACTATATAAACCGTGGTTTATATATTTTTTATTTATTATAACAATAAGATGAGAGAATAGAAGTAAAAAATAAATTGTTATTTTTCAATAAAAAAAATTGACAATCAGAGGTAGGTATCTACATCTGAAGAGATTCGACTTACAAATAAGTTTTAATTTGATTAATTAATTTTTTGAGGGTCTCAATTGAAACATTTGTAAGGGATGTTTGTCAGATTTTTTATTAATGAATAGTAATTTATTAATTACCTCTCTGTTCTCTCATATTATTTTGTATATATAAATGTGTGTAAGAGTGTGTGTGTATATATATTTATATGTATAAATATGTGTGTGTGTGTGTGTGAGTACAGGGTTGGCCAAAAATTCACCCGACAGTAAATCAAGATTCCATAAATACAATCTGAAATCCCCTATTGTCTCAAATGGAAAAATGTGACGCTCAAGAAGAACTTCAATTTGAACAACTTTCATGATGTTTCATATTTAGATGCCTTTATTAAATTCTTTCAGTTGTTAAACATAAATAACTCTCGGGGCGATTTCAGGGTTATTTCAAAAAGAATCCTCCCTTCGTCAGTGATACATGTGGCAAAGAAGTAAATGAGATACTTGCTCATACCCATGGAAGAAGCAAACACTAAGTCATGAACACAACTAAGTACCTCAAATAAATCCAAAATAGAAATACTCCGGCCCATTCAAGATACGTGCGATTTGAACTGAGGCACTCACAGATTGGGAGAGTCCGGAAGTGAACACTAAATTTATATCTAATGTAGGATAAAGTTTTTTCGGAAAAATTTTTTTTATCAATGGCCAGCATATAAAAAATACCTTTAAAGGTTAAATTATAAACAACTTATAAATAAGGGCAAACGAAAAAATTTGGCATACTTGGCATGAGAAATTTTTTCGTTTGCCCTTATTTATAAGTTGTTTATAATTTAACCTTTAAAGGTATTTTTAATATGCTGGCCATTGATAACATTTTTTTTTTTCGAAATAATTTTATCCTACATTAGATATAAATTTAGTGTTCACTTCCGGACTCTCCCACTCTGTGAGTGCCTCAGTTCAAATCGCACGTATCTTGAATGGGCCGGAGTATTTCTATTTTGGATTTATTTGGGGTACTTAGTTGTGTTCATGACTTAGTGTTTGCTTCTTCCATGGGTATGAGTAAGTATCTCATTTACTTCTTTGCCCCATGTATCACTGACGAAGGGAGGATTCTTTTTGAAATAACCCTGAAATCGCTCCGATATGGTAATAATGGAATTTTAAAGAGATTTCTGTTGACCTTTTTCGAGTAGCGTGCGTACTGGAAAAAGTTATATGGTAAATGGACATTATGTCCAATTTTCGGCATATTTGGCATTAGAATTTTTTCGTTTGCCCTTAGTTATAAGTTGTTTATAATTTAACCTTTAAAGGTATTTTTAATATGCTGGCCATTGATAATTTTTTTTTTCGAAAAAATTTTATCCTACATTACATATATATATATATATATGTACATATATGTATGTATACATGCATATATATATATATATATATATAATATATATATATATATATATATATATGTATGTATGTACATATATGGATTAGCAATAATACTGATATTAATAATAATAATGGTATGAATATTAATAATATTAACAGTAGTAATTCTCCTAGTTGCAATTGTAGAGTTAAACACCACTGTCCATTAATAGGCCGATGTCTAATCCAAATCGTAATCCATAAGTATACAATCACAACTGTAGCTGGTAACTTTATATATATAGGATGTTCAATAAATATTTTAAAAAAATCTTTTAAGCTCAAACATTGGCTCAACTGTACATCCTTATCCAGCAAGATTTGGGAACTGAAGGAAAGTGGAAACGAATTTTGCCTGATTAATAATAATTAGACCTAAGGCTATCATGCGTACATAGAGTCACCTGTGCATTTAAATATTTTCGAAATTAGCGTTTGAAGGAGCTATACTTCAACCTAGATTGGGGAAATTAATTTTTAGTTTCATATCTGATGTGAACTTACCCCCGAGTATTATATATAATAAAATCATGGGATAATGAGATATATGATGAATTAAAGTGCATTGCATATACTATGTTATGCTATATGTAGTTACTGTCCTTTGAATAATCCTACCTAGTTAGTCTGACTTCATCATGTTTTTGGTGATTAAATTATTTATTCCTTTCTATGATGTTCTACCCTACTAATCATATTATGTATTATGTAATGGCTTTTATGTGAGTAAGCCTCCAAATTATATACCCCTGTGAAACTATAAAATCATGTATGTAATAACAAAGGTAACCTTATAACATATAAAATATCCCTTCGCTTTGAATACCCCCTACTACTCTCACTACTACCATACCTATTACTTCTGTGGGATTATCTTTATCTCTCCCCTTCCTCAAATTTTAAGACTCTGTCTCTGTAAAGTGTAAGTTATAAATATTATCTCACAAGTCTCTATAATTTCTTAATTTGTTTTCTTATTTTGATACTTTTACCAATAAACCTCTTATCCCCTCTAAGTTGTTAATATTCTTAAATAGAGTTATAAACCTTCTAGTTACTTACGAGGGACGTTCAATAAGTAATGCCTCTGACCCACTTGCAGTTGTTTGTTCTAGCTGAAATTTTGCAGGTGCAATTATTTATATCTCTATAGATGAAGTAGCAAATTACAGCTCTGAACGAATTGTGGTTTCTGATTCACAGGTGTTTGAACTGAGTCAAGTGTGAAATGGAGCCTGTTGAGTGTCGAGCAGTGATCCGGTTTTTGTATTTGAAAGGACGCACACCACGGGAGACTTTTGATGAAATGAAAGTAACTTATGGTGATGATGCTCCATCATATGACCTTGTAAAACGCTGGCATCGTGAATTCAAACATGGTCGGAACTCTGTGGAAACAGCTCCCAGATCTGGTGGCCCCCCTTCTGCCATTGATGAGGCATCTGTCCGTCAAGCTGAGGCTGCCATTTTGGAAGATCGACGCATAACTATTCGCCAAATAGCCCATGAGGTCAAGATTAGTACCGGGTCTGTGGAAACTATCATTCATGACTATTTGCATATGCAAACGGTGTCTGCCAGATGGATTCCCAGGTTGCTCACACCATTCCAGAAGCAAGAACGCGTCGAGTGCTCGAGTATGAATTTGGAGATGTGTCAAGAAGATGAGTCAAACTTTTTCAAAAGTCTGATTACACAGGATGAAACCTGGGTCCATCACAATGATCCAGAGACCAAAGCCCAGTCAATGCAGTGGAAGCACCGTGACTCACCCTCTCCAAAGAAGGCAAGGGTGCAGCCCTCCGCTGGCAAGGTCATGCTCACAGTCTTCTGGGACCAGGACGGAGTAATTATAATAGATTTCTTGGCAAAGGGTACCACAATTACAGGAGTCTATTATGCTTCACTTTTGAGGAAATTAAGAGAAGCTATCAAAATCAAGAGGCGGGGCAAGATCAGCAAAGGCATCCTCCTCCTGCAGGACAACGCTCCAGTCCACAACTCGCGTGTCGCCAGATCAGAAGCACAGGCGTGCGGCTATGAACTCATCCCCCATCCCCCCTACTCTACTGACCTTGCACCCTCTGATTTTCCCCTCTTCTCAGCCATGAAGTTGTTTTTGAAAGGAAAGCGTTTCCCAGATGATGCAGCCTTGATTTCTGAAGTCACGTCGTGGTTGGAGGACCAAGCTGGGGTCTTCTACAAAAACGATCTCCAGAGCTGCATCAAACAATGGGAGAAATGCGTAACTCTGGGTGGTTCCTATGTAGAAAAAGACTAATAACTGTGCCAAGTTTCGTTGCTCTACTGCTATGGGAAGTGGGTCAGGGCCATTACTTATTGAACGCCCCTCGTAAGTCTATGAGGGTTGATTATAACATACCCATGATAATGTACAAATATATGCATATATTTGCATGTGAGCACAGTTAAATATGTGTATATATATCTTTGCATAACTTTTTTTCTATTTTTGGTTTCTGATTCTTAGCTTATAATTATATAGCATGATTTATCGCCCCAGAATTCCATAAGTAAATACCCAAAGCAGTCTTCATAGAAACCACATAATAAGTAAGGGATTACTAATAACAATTCAGATGCAATCTGGCTTTATCAAGTATATTGAAATAAAGGTTCTCAATATATATGTATAAACACTCTAATAAAGTATAAAGATAATAAAATAAAATGGAGAAAAATAAATAGATGCTTGATTCATTTTATTTGTATCAAAATGGAAAAGTAATGCAAAGTAAAAGTGATACATGTAAGAATAAGGATAAAAGAAAACGGATCAACAAAGCAACCAAAAAATATCCTCTCAAAATCCTACACATGTTTCAATCCGACAGCATGTTTGAATCATCAACATTCAAACGATTGTAGATGTAAGAAAGCATATATTGCCGGGTATCTCCAAGGAAACGTAAGTATATTTTCCGGGCTTGAATTACGTAATAACTAATTTCAGGACTGTATTTTGAAACTGGTTGATGTGTTGATCCGGTTTTTTTTATCCTTAATCTTATAAGTATCACTTTTTGCATTACGTTTCCATTGTGATACAAATAAGATGCACCAAGTATCTATAATATTTTTTCTTTTATCTATCTATCTATCTATCTATCTATCTATATCTATCTATCTATCTATCATCTATCTATCTATCTATATCTATCTATCTATCTATCTATCTATCTATCTATCTATCTATCTATCTATCTATCTATCTATCTAACTATCTATCTATCTATCTATCTATCTATCTATCTATCTATCTATCTATATATATATATATATATATATATATATATATATATATATATATATATATATATATATATATAATCGGTCGCTTGTTCATTAGTACCAATATGCAAACTCTGAAAGATATTTAAAAGAATTATGTTTTGCGTAGTCGCTGGATATGGCCGGCCAAAACGTTACAATTAGTTTCACGTGTATTACCGTTCTTAATATAAGTGACACATCAGATTTGCTGGTTTGAAGCAGGGAACCACTTTACTAACGGAACTAAAAATACAGTATGAGTCAGTCTGGATTGTAACAAAAAACCTGAAACGACATTCTTCGAAGGAAAATCTTGTGGGTGCTACGGATTCATTCCCCCTTGACCATTTCCACTTGTATTTTAATTGTGTCAGTTCATATACGGTTTTTCATCAGTTGTCAGCAAGCGGAGAATTCCATGCTTTCAATGCAAATCTTTCGACATAAGAGGACAAAATAAAAACATTTTTTGAATTTCAGAAGTCCCTAGGTGAGTATTCACAATTTTGAAAGTGAGATGCTCTTATGAGAAAATTACTAGCTCAAGAGATGGAATTCCTTGCCTACTGACTTGTGAACGGAAATCGTACATAAACCTACTCGTCCGGACACAGCTAAAACTGGTCAATGAGAAATAGCTCCACTTCACCAAGAAGGGTTTTTCCCCTCGAAGAATTTCGTTTAAGACTTTTTTTTTCAAACTTCTATCTCCATTAGTAAGGACGTTATGTGCCTCCATCTGGTTTATCGCTTGTGTTACTAATAGCAACAAGAGATGTGAAACCAATGGTAAATTTCTGACCAATCACAACCAAAGTTAACATTACATTTGTGTGTGCATGTGTGGGTTTGTGAGTGTGTGTTCGTGCGTTCGTGTGTGTGTACGTGCGCGCGTGTGTGTATATATGTATATATATATGTATGTATATATATATATATATATATAAATATTTATATATATATAGTGTGTGTCCGTGTATGTGTATGTGTGTGTGTGAATGTGTGTGTGTGTGTGTGTGTGTGTGTGTGTTTGTGTGTGTGTGTGTGCGTTTGTGTGTGTGTGTGTGTGGAATTACGTTTCGTTCTGCCAAACATTTATAGAACAACTATCTCGCATATTTGCCACCCTATGTTCGAGTTGTGACAAGGAATGTCATTCCATCCGAAATCTGCGGTTGGCACAAGGCTAACACAGTGTTCATTTCCACCAGAGGGATTAGGATAAAACCAACGAGAATATGTTAGTGCTTCTCCAGTTTGCCATACAAAGACGTTCTTGTTAAGATCTCTACTTGATCCAATATAATACTGACCTGAATGCGCCGCAGCTGAAAACAAACGGAAAACAAAAAATTTGATTAATAATCAGCTTGAAGACATTCGTTATAATTCGATACATGTTTGAGCAAATATATTGTCTTGTAGTAGTAGTAGTAGTAGTAAGTAGTAGTAGTAGTAGTAGTAGTAGTAGTAGTAGTAGTAGTAGTAGTAGTATTAGCTGTTGTTGTTGTTGCTGGTGTGATTGTTGATATTTAGTTCAGATTACTCATGACATCCTGTCTTATTTGTGTTTACATGGTGTATACTTGACTATACACTGCATTTCGAGAAACAGTCGACTCCCATCTTCTGTAAGATGAACGCTCATTCAGTGTACATATTTTTCCTCACTGTGTCGCAGCACACTTAGAACCCACATATGACCTGCTTGTGTGCGCCGTAATTTTAGTGTACTGGAAAATTAGCGAAAAATTTTGAATTATGGCAAAGTAATCACATAACCTAACGTATATATTAATTTAAATTGATTTCTTGTTACGTACATCAGTAAACTAGATACTGAAATCTCTTCGTCGATTCTGGCGGCAAGAACATTTCAGCAACTGTGACGAAATATTTCAAAATACACTATGTTTTCATGTTCTTCGTATATAAAATGAAATTAACCGCAAATTATTGTCTAATGCTGGCTATATAGCAAGTAAATTATCTATTTCTTCTGTTTGCATATGAATTCAAAACTAAACAGACTGAACCTTTCAAGTTATTGGAATTTAAAAGGATGACTATTATGAATTCGTTGATTAATTTAATCGACTCTTGCATTCTCCTACAAGCATTGATGTTGTATTGATAAAAACCAAAATCAAAATTCAAAGGAGGATTATTTCGTTGAGACTGTATTTATATTGTCAATAATGTATCTGTAATAGGGAAACTCAATACTCTAACTCGACATGATACTACTGTCGTTATTAATACTGAAGAGGGTGTAGTCCGAAAGATGTTCCATAGAAAGAAAAGATTGATTCAAAAGAAAATTCATACGTTAAATTCTCTAAATATTTATAACAATACGTTTTATAATAAATATATTTTCTTAGTTTCAACTATCTATTCGAATTTTTACGTATAACAAACAGTACAAAATCTAAAATAAATCATTACTTAAGTTATTCTTAACTGGCAAAGTTATTTTCTTTTGTAAACTCATTGGCAGTAAATGACAATATAAATCTTTAAACAATAAATGAAATTAAATTATTACATTTGATAAATTCCCAAAAAGAGAAACACTCAGAACATAGTGTACAAATCAGAGAAACATTAGCAGGAAAACGGAATTTTGTTTGCAAAATGGGAGGAAATTGCAATTTTGAGTGACATTAAATCTGTTATAGTTTATAATATGAGGTATATCATGTGTACCTTTGTATATATATGTATATATATATATGTGTGTGTGTGTGTGTGTGTGTGTGTGTGCGCGCGCGTGTGTGTGTGTGTGTGCGTGTGTGTGTGTGAGAGAGAGAGAGACAGACAGACAGACAGTCAGACAGAATGAGAGAGAGAACGTGTTGTATGTATGTATTAAATAGTAAAATGTTGCTCACCCCATGATAATATTGTTTTTAGATAGTTCATGACTTCCTCATTTTTAATGTGAATAAGTCGTCCTCGATCCTTATTGCAATTGTCTGCAGCCTTATTCCATGAAGTTATCGTGGAGCCTATTTGATAACACAATCTCAATTCTGGTTGGTAAGTATAGCCGGCTGACGTCGGACATTCGGCTTTAGGAAGACAAGAGAAATATATTTCATGTGTTAGATCATTTTGAAAAGTAATGACTTATGTTAATTTCAGGACGCTACTAACTATTATCTGACTGTTTCTCCTTCCCATTGCACCCCAAATGAGCCTAATTTACAACTGCACACTGACAAGTAGAATTGGTAGACATTTCCTTACTAATTTCGTTTTGGAATACACAACATATCTCTTTCTAGAATTTCCTTTTCTTCAGCACTCCCTCAATCTCCTGTCAATATAGTTAGCAGCACTGACAGTTGCTTTATTCATCAAAATATAACAAGATGGTATTCCAACCCCCAACATTAGAATTGTATGTTTAAGAGCTGGGGCTAAACTCATCTAATTTGGTACTGCTTACTTCTTTATGAACGTGTATAGAAACAGACTACTGCATCATTAAAGCTTAGCAAAACAAACCTTTTAACTTAAAAAAATTCCGACTGTTGCTCTTATCTCAAGCATCCCTAATTTTATTGTAAAATAGTCCCTTCTTTATTTCCATGAAATTTTTCCGTCACTCAGTGATTCCTAAGGATCACATTTATAAGAGACCTTATTTCGCACATGACACACCAATTTCGTTATAAACCATATTGTAGATTTGATGTCTTGTATAATTTCTAACTATAGCTGATTGTGAAAATTCCAGTAAAGAGATGGTCATTTAAAAACTTCAGCCTTCCAATAATCACATTGATTGAGAGATTCTTAACAAATCGTTCGTCGTTGCATACAAGACGACTGGATTTTAAGGAATCTTTAACTGTCGACTGAAGTGTTTCAAAAGGGTTAATTCATCTCCATTCTTAGCCCTTCTAACTGCAATAGCAATGTCATCTAAGTCACTTAGATCCAATAACTCAAATGCAGATAAAACTATTTTGAATTCCACCCTTCTTTTAAATATATATGCAAAATATATTCCGCTAGTTATTATAGCTCACGAAGTGTTGTAACAACAGTATCTCTATTTAATCATTCGAATTGCTAGATATAACAGCTATATTTCCCACAAATCACACTATATATTATTATAAACAATGGGGGGTAATTTCATAACAGCTGGTCTGATAACAGTGAAGTTTCAAAACCTAAGGAGCAAAAGTGGGAGGGTATAAGGTAGAAGATGTAAGATCTGCTCTCGAGAAGTCAAACAAATGGCAGTCTCCAGGAAAGGATAAACTTCCTAACTTCAGAATAAATAACTTCCCAGAGAGTCATGAACTACTAACAGAACTTTACAACGACGCTTAGCAACAACCTAGTATGATTCCCTCTTGGTTAGTTAATGGACCAAACAAATGGACCAAAATATTAGAGATACATAACCTGCTTAACAACAATTTATAAAACGCTAACATCTGTCCTGACTAAATATACCTATAGTCTTTTAATATAAAGTGGCATATTCCCTAATGAGCAAAAAGGATGTAAACGTGGATGCTATGGTTGTAAAAACCAGCTACTCATCAATAAGATGATCTTAGAAGATTGTCACAATTGGCACAAAACTTGTCAATAGCCTAGATTGACTATAAAAAAGCTTTTGATAGACTACCACATAACTGGATTAGGAAATTTTTAAACATATTTTTGTGCTCGAGGGACCTAACGCGCTTTTGATACTTTGCTATGCCAGTAACTTTAGTACATACCTTGTACTTGATAGTTTCTATGGTGGTATCGATGTCAAATATCGTTTTCATATATATGAAAACTATATTTGACATCAATACCACCATATAGGTCTAACATAGAATGTTTGGAAAACCTTAAGTTTGACAAAACTACCAAACCTACAGAAACCGGAAAATTAAAGAAGAAATATAATATGAAAATCATACTTGACATTGATGCCACCATAGAAACCATCAAGCAAAAGGTGTGTGCTAAAGATGCCCGCAGAGCAAGGTATGAAAAGCGCGTTAGATTCTTTAAGGACAATCATATGTTAAAAAATACCCCCAAATCTTTTTACAGGAAGACAGGGGGAAATACCAGTTATAGTAAAGTCTCACAAATCAAAAGAAGTGCAGAAATTATGGAATGATATTTGGGCAGAAGAAAAAAGCACAGAATGAAAAACACCCTGTATAATATCTACAGACTTAGACTCCTTAGAAGAGCAAAAGTGGGAGGGTATCAAGGTAGAAGATGTAAGATCTCTCAGGAAGTCAAGCAAATGGCAGTCTCCAAGAAAGAATAAAATTCCTAACTTCTGGTTGAATGCCTTCCCAGAGAGCCCTGAACTGCCAACAAAACTTTACAACGACGTTTTGCAACAACATAGTATGATTCCCTCTTGGTATTACATTCCTACTTCCAAAATATGAGGTGAAGGAGTGTTTGTGTGGTAAGTAGCTTGCTTACCAACCACATGGCTTCGGGTTCAGTACCACTGCGTGGCACTTTCGGCAAGTGTCTTCTACTATAGCCTCGGGCCGATCAATACATTGTGAATGGATTTAGTAGACAGAAACTGAAAGAATCCCGTCATATATATATATATATATATATATATATATATATATATATATATATATATATGTATGTATGTATGTATGTATGTATGTATGCGTATATGTTTGTGTGTCTGTGTTTGTCCCCCCAACATCACTTGACAACCGATGCTGGTGTGTTTACGTCCCGTACCTTAGCGGTTCGGTAAAAGAGATCGATAGAATAAGTACTTGGCTTAAAAAAGAATAAGCCCTGGGGTCGATTTGCTCGACCAAAGGTGGTACTCCAGCATGGCCACCATCAAAATGACTGAAACAAGTAAAAGAGTAAAGAGAGTGTAAACAAATAAACCCAAATATTATACATCCATAACCTGCTTAACAACAATGTCTAAAATACTAACATCCGATTTGACTGAATATACCTATAGATTTTTAATAGAAAATGGCATATTGCATAATGAGCAGAAAGGATGTGCGTGGGTCCTATGGTTGTAAAGATCAGCGAATCGCCAATAAGATGATCTTGGAAAATTGTAACTAACGACACAAAACATTCTCGATAGCCTGGGCAGACATTAAAAAAGATTTTGATTGTCTACCGCGTAGGTGGATTAAGGAATGTCTGGAAATGTATAAATTAGCACCTACTCTGATAAACCTCTTGTTTGTAAGTATGAGATCATGGTGAACCACACTGATTTTGAACAGTGACAATGAATCTCTTAATGCTGGCGATATAAGAATTTCATGTGGCATTTTCTAGAGTGACTCACTATCACCACTCCTCTTTTCTTTAGCCTTTTCTCTTAATGCCTCTCTCGAAATTGCGCGATGATGTACAATACGGCTATAAAATGTTTGATAAAATTATGCTTAGAAAATTATATTTAGAAAATTATAAATCATCTCATTTACATGGACGATATAGAGCTCATTGCAAGAAAAGGAAATGACCACAACTAGAGGTCTTACTAGCGATTGTTAAACTATTCAGTTCAGTGATGACATCAGAATGCAATTTGTCTTCGAGAAATGTGCAAAAGCTACCTTTATCAAAGCAAAATTGACAGAAACATCCAAAGTTAATCTTGACCAGCTGAATATCATAAAGGAGCTAGAAGCGGCGTAGAGCTACGAATACCAGTTTCAATATTAATAACTGGTCAATTACTGAAATATGTAAACTTGAAAGAAAACACGAAAATTCTTAACATTGTATAGAATGCACCACACAAAGGCAGATATAGAAGGAATTTACCTGTCAATAAAAGAGGATGGCCGTGGACTCATATAACTGGAATTAATAATGAATATTGCCACAATTGGCCTAGACAACTACTTGAAAAACTCTGAGGACTGGATGTTAAAACTTGTCTCAAAGTATGAAGTAAGTAAGCATCATACTCAGTAACAAAACAGGTGAAGTAATATCTAAGTGATTTCCAAATACAACAAATTCCAGAATTAGATGTACTAGAAACACGCACAGAAAAAGCTAAGCGTATGAAAACCCGTACTAAACTGCTGCCCTAGATATTCTTACTGATAAATAGCAAGAAAAACCTCTTAATGGCAAATACCCAAAGAGAGCTATTAGTGCCGATGTTGACAAAGCCCTTGCCCATCAATGGTTAGTGTTTTTGTGCTTAAAACCAGAAACGGAAGAGTTTATGATAGCGGCCCAACATCAATGCCTACCTACAAGAAAATACCAGGCCAACATGTTAAAGAACGGCAGTAGCTCAACATGTCGTGTATGTCAGCAAAAAATGTAACAGTTGACCATGTTGTCTCCATGTGCAGTCTTCCTGCGCCTACAGCGTATCTCAACAGATATGAGAGAGCAGCACAATATATTCACTGGGTAATTTGCAAAAACCTGGACCTACCACATGATAAAATAACTGGTGGGACGACAAACCACCTCCAGTGCTTGAAAATGATCACATCTCACTTCTCTTGAACTTCACCGTTCAAGGCCAGACATTATATTGAAAGACTTCTGGCAAAAATCAAGCTTCCTCATTGATATGACTGTCCCAATTGACATAATTGTATCTGTCAAGATCTACAACAAATTGTGCAATACCTGTTATCATAGGTGCCCTAAGAATGATAGTAAAAGGGACTGAGTCTTACCTAGCTCAGATACCAAAATGGCAGAAATTCAAAGGGTAATGCTCATGGGATCTGCCCATATCGTACGTAAAATCAATCTCAAACTTTAAAACAGATTCATAACTGTCATATGTTTTTTTAAACATTCTCAATTACAATATTATATGACACTCTAGGCATGACACCAACATGAACTCGTAACTTGTTATCTCTTGAGGTCTCTGGGTGAGACTTGGAGCCAACTTTCACAAATAGTAGGTCGTGAATTATGAAATTTGTAGTAAGGTATGTAGTAACTTTTGACAGCTGATCATTTTGCGCCATTATAATATTTTTACAACCTTTATTTTTTGTAAGAAAGCTGACACATCTATTCCTTTATTATAACTCATTTTGCGCTTTATAAAGTATTTATAAATCGTTTTTGCTATCTTTGTTTAGAGATGGATAAGTCGGAAATTCGTAGTTTTGAAATATGAGTTTTTCTTGGAAATACAGCATCACAGACGGCTCGGAATATTAATGGAGTATTTCATTCTAATGTTATTACACAGCAGACAGTAACAAATTGGTTTGCAAAATTTCATTCTCACAAATGAGCAACGTGGTCGACCAGAAACGATGGTGGATAATGACGAACTGAAAGCCAGATCCTTCTCAAAGTGCCCGCAAATTATCGTTGTTGTTTGGTGTTAGCAAGCAAACACTATTGAGTCAGCTATTTCAAATCGGTAAAGTGAGAAAGATGGATAAGTGGGTTCCGCATGAACTCAATGAAAATCTGAAACAGCAACGTTTGGAAGCCTACATTATGTTACTTGCTCGTTAGAAAAATGAATAATTTTTGAATCGAACTGTAACATGTGATGGGAAATGGATCCAATAGAACAGCCGTAAAGATTCAGTACAATGGTTGAACAAAGACGAGCCACCAAAACAGACTCCAAAAAGTAAAATCCATCAAGCTAATGGTGTGTGTTTGGTGGTCTGGCGCAGATGTCATTTATTATGATATTATTAAACCTGGCTCATCAATCACAGCCAAACTATACTGCAGCCAACTGGACCAAATGATGCAGAAACTTATAAAAAACAGCATAAATTAGTCAACAGATCCACTTCTGTTTTATTGCAGGACAACGCCAGACCACACATCACAAAAATGACATTGCCGAAACTACTGGATTTGGAGTTGGAAGGTTTCCATCATCCTCCATACTCATCTGATGTTTCCCCCACTGACTACCACTTCTTCCAGAATTTGATTAACTTTTTGATAGGAAAAAAATGCTGTAAAACATGTCTTCCAAGATTTCCAGGCTGTTCGCAAAAACAGAGCCTGAAAGAGAGAGGCTGGTTGAGACTGCAGATGTTCAGCAAGGATATAGGGATGAAATTCAGCATCTCGAAGTTTGCGGTGCTCACTTAAAAACGAGAGAAAAGAGAGATTGTAGGGGCATAGGATTGCCCAACGGAGAGAGAATTGAATACCCAATTGATGATGGGTTCAAGTACCTTGGGATCCTGGTGCTGGACAATATCTTGCACAGAGAAATAAAAGACAAAATCATCACTACATATTCGAAGCATCTCAAACTTCTTTTGAAATCAAAACTCAGCCCAAGGAAACTTGTGACTGCCATCGACATATGGGCTGTTGCTGTAGTCCGCTAAAGTGCACCCATCCTGAGATAGACACAAGCGGAGATTCACAAACTCGATCACACTACCCGAAAACAATGATAATGCATGGTGTCCTCCAACCTAAAGCGAATATACAGAGGCTGTACGCGAAGAGGTGTAAAAGTAAATGTGGGATGAGTGCACCAAAGTGAAAATAAGTACCATGGCAGAAATACTTTGTAAATAAAAACAAGACTTGCTACACTATGCTGCTAATGCAGAAGGATTTACCAAAAATGGGCTTAAGAGCGCTCATGAATTCCAATCACGAACGGCCAACGATAGAGAAAAGGAACCCTATACCGCATGGAATTACAGTTCCACTATCGAACTAACTACTTAAAAGACCAAGAAGCATCATGGAGGTGGCTCAGCAAGAGTGACCTAAAAAAGAAACTGAAAGCCCAATTATAGCTACCCAGGATCAGGCATTGAATATCAACTCAGTGAAAATTGATATAGATCACACAAGTGCAATGGACATCTGCAGAATGTGCGGGAAGAGGGTCGAAAGCGTGACTCACATTGTTAGTGCTTGTGAAAATCTTGTTCAGAAACAGTACAAGCACAAACACGACAAGGAACATCAAAACCGCCATTGGCTACTATGCCGGAAGTGTGGATACGAGGTAATAGGTGCATACACCGGAAAAAGTAATGGACGAATAAGGGAAGGCAAAAATCCTCTGGGACATTGATTTCCAGACAAGCAAGATTTTAGAGCACCGAGGTCCCGGAATAGTAACCTTTAAGAGGGACAAACAAGAGGGCCTATTAATCAACGTGACATACTATCATGAAAGAGAAACGATTGATAAATATTGAGACCTAAGAATTGATTTCGCAAAGGTGTGGCAGTTACGAGAGTCAAACATAGAGGCTGTCCCTGTTGTCATTAAAGCACTAGTTTCAATACTGCCCAAGTTGAAGAAGCATGTGGAAACATCAGAAATACCCTACGATCTAGGTGTATTGCAAAAATCGGCATTACTTAGAACTGCACGAATATTGCGTAAAGTGATATTTGTCTGAGGTCCTTGTGACTTGACAGTCAGTACAAAACCCCGGTAGACACAATATCTCCAATGAACAACATTAGGATACTGGATACTGTTCGACGTCTTAAATAATAATAATAATAATCATGATGATGATGATGATGATGATGATGATGATGATAATAATAATAATAATAATAATAATAATAATAATAATAAATAATAATAATAATAATAATAATAATAATAATATAATAATAATAAAAACGCATGAAAAGTTAGCTAGCAGATGGGAACAGAAACCTCTGCATGGCAAGTATGTGGCTCGTAGCAAACAAGCTGATGTTGACCAGAAACACACGTACCAATGGGTATTCCAAGAATAACAATCGGGAAGTGCGTACTTTAGACTTGTTACACAAAAAGTACGAAAAACTACACGTGCAAAACAATTTGACAGCAGAAATGTACGGACGCGTTACCCTACGAAAATGATGACCGTCAAAATAAAGGGCCGGACGTTGTTCCTCATATACCGCAAATAAAACCAAAAAGGCATAAATGGACACATACATATAAAATATGGAAGAAGAATGACCTAAATAAAGACTTGGATACAGTAATGAACCCTAATAAACTAGCTAACATACGAAGATATATTCTCAGCGCAAAAAAATATCAGAAATAGAAATAGAACATTTAAAAGGAAAAATACATCAGAAAAATATAGATAGAAGCCACACAACAATGCCAAATAATATAAACACTGAGATAGTAAAACTCGAAGACAAACGTAACAAAAACGAATTAAACAAAAAACAACAAACCCAGACCGCAGAGATGTATAATAATGTACAAAAAGCACCAAACCAGAACACGATAGACAAATATATGAATGAGAAGGAAAGCGAAACAAATCTAAAACCTGGAAACAACGAAGGGGAACCCAATGACTATGATACTATAAAAATGAGAGTAATCAAAGAACTGAAAACCACGGATCTCAGACTGGACCACCGACCATACCTCCCAAAAAAATAGACAATAAAACAACATCAATAATAAATAGCATAAACCTGGCTGTCACGGAACTGATAGCCACAGAAACAAATCCCTGAGCTAAATGACATAATATATGCATCAGCTAGTGCAGCCACAAAAGAAGCTGGATACTCCCTCAAACCCATCAAAACAGGTGTACTACCACCCAAACAAACCCTGTGGATAAATAGCATCAAAGAATACAAAAAAGTGAAAAGATCTGTCGATTCTGAACGAAATTAGTAGACAATCAACGCTACTAAGCAACAAGAAAAAAACAAAACTACTGTGCAAATACATCACATGAAAAGATTTACCTGAGATAAAAGAAAAGTAAAGCAAGATATCCTTGCCAAAGCACAAAGGATCCGCCGGTATGAGAAACGCCAACGTTTCTTTCAACAAAACAAACAGTTCAACTCCAACCCTAACAAGTTCTACCAAGAACTAGGCAAAAATAAAATAGACATCACTGCAGCACCAACGGCAGAAGAAGTGGAAGAATGTTAGAAAGAAATGAGCAATCACAGAAAATGAGTATTAAAACAACAAACTTAGCACCTGAGCAACTCTGGACCCCATAACAAATGAAGAGGTCACCCAGGCACTGCAAACACTAAGCAACTGGAACGCACCTGGGCACCACAAGATCCCCAAATTCTGGTTAAAATATCTGACAAGAATACACAAAAAGCTGGCTGAAAACTTTAACGACATACTGGCAGAGCCAGAGACAATGTCTAAATGGCTCACAAAAGGGAAAACCATCCTAATTCCCAAATCCAATGAAACGGCAAAACCACAAAACTACAGACCTATAGCCTGTCTCCCTACAATGTACAAAGCCTTTACTGTAGTAATATCGCAAAGATTGAACAGGCATCTGGACGAAAACAACCTGTTTCCAGAAGAGAAGAAGGGATGCTGCAAGGGCTCATATGGCTGTAAAGATCAACTAATGACCGATAGAGACATAACTGAAGACAGCCACAGAAAGAAGAAAGGCCTCAGTATGGCATGGATCGACTGCCAAAAGGCTTTTGATAGCATTCACCACACATGGATCCTCGAAACAATAACCATTAACAAGGTAGCACCAATAATTACAAAATACATGAGACACTCTATGAATAAATGGCAGACAGTGCTACAGCTCCAAACAAAAGAGGGACTCGTGAAAACCAAAGCCATCCCCATCTCCTTTTCTGCTTGGCACTGACACCTCTATCTGATATGCTAAATAGAACTGGATGCGGATACAAATGTTACGGCGAAACAAACAACCACCTTTTATATATGGATGGCATAAAATTATACGCTACAAATGACAAACAGCTGGAAATACTACTACAGACAGAACATGGACTTACCAAAGAAATAGATATGAAATTTGAATTAGAAAAATGCGCCAAAGCAACTCTGAAACTAGTTAAGAGTAGCAACATAACACTAGATAATGCCAATGAAATAAGAGAATTAGACCAAAGCGAAACATACAAATATTTAGGAATCCATGAACTAGATATGATACAACACACAAAAATGAAAGAGAAAATAAAGCAGAATACTAAAAACAGAGCTCAATGATAAAAACAAGATAATAGGCATTAACACTTTAGCTACAAGATACAGCTACAATATCCTTAACTGGACACTAAATGAACTAACCAAAATAGACAGGAAAACGAAAAAAAAATAATGACAGGATCTAGGATGCATCACCCAAATCTGACATAGAAAGTCTATATATACAACGTATAGAAGGTGGTAGAGGCCTTATACTATTATAAAATAACCACTATAGGACTACAAAAATATCTACTTCAGAAAAGAGGAAAACTGATACAAATAGCGGCAAAACACGAACAAAACAAAATACTGTTCTCAGTATTTAAGGAAGCTGACAAATACAAACAAGAAATCATACTACCTAACAAATATGAAGAAGAAGAAACAACATTAGCTATAAAACAAATGAAATACAAACTAAAACTAGAACAGCAACGAACCATGGTAAACGATGGCAAGAAAAGCCCCTTCATGGCAAATACTGGACTAAACCAAATGCAAAAGAAATAGACAGAGAAAAATCCCAGCATTTGTTGAGAAGCTCAGGACTCAAAGCAGAAACGGAAGGATTTTTAATTGCAGCACAAGACCAAAGCCTCCCCACCAGAAATTACCTAAAACATATAATGAAATGAAACATAACAAGTAACTGTAGAATATGTGGAGATAGACAAGAAAAAATGAATCATACTATTTCTGGCTGTATATATACAACGTATGGAAGGTGGTAGAGCCCAGTCCTGGCTAAGAAGGAATATATTCACAGACATGACAGAGTTTGGACTCACATACACTGGAAGCTATGCCAACACTATGGAATAACAACAGAAAAAAGATGGTATAGGCACACACCAGAAAATGTCACAGAAAACGAGAAAGCAACCATACTCTGGGATATGCCAATACACACAGATAGAGAAATTAAGGCCAATAGACCAGACATGGTTGTCAGAGATCAGGAAGAAAAAATGCTTTCTAAGTAATGTATCAATACCAGCACAACGTGTCTCCAAAAATAATGGAGAAACTTTCAATATACAAAGACCTTGAAATAGAGGTAACTCGAATGTGGCATCTAAAAACAGAAACAATTCCTATCATAGTAGGCGCATTAGGTATAATAAAAAATATTCAGACAAATACATAACAAAAAACCCAGGACTTGCAAATATATATAACATACTGGGCACTGCACATATCCTACGCAGAACACTTTCAATACAGTAACCATCAGAGCATCACAACAAATCACAGCACATACCCAAGGTACACAGAGCTGCGATCGGTCGTAAAGTGAAAGCACGCTATAAAAATAAAACCACTGAATAATAATAATAATAGACCAGACAGAATTTTCATAAGGGATTGTTGAGCGCGAGAGTGTCGGTGGAGGGACGGCGGCGGCCTAGATGTTACAAATGTGGTGAGAAAGATCACGTCGCTCCGAGTGCGAGAAAGTAAAAAAGCTGACGCAGAAGAAGTGGTCCCTCCCCAACTGGAAAAAAATGCGAAAGAAGAAAAAATCAAATCGACGGAAGAAACAAATAAAACCAAAAAAAGTTAAGAAAAAGAGAAACCAAAAGAAACAGAAAAAGAGAAAGAAACAACAGAACAAATGGAGTATGCAGTAGTAACTCATAAAAGGAAAAAATCCCTTGGCTCTGACTCCCCACCTTACACTGCTAAAATTATTTTAGTACCAATGGCTACACCAGATGGAAAAGATACAGGAGGAGGGGAAGACGAAAGTCGTGAAGCCCCTCCTCAAATCTAAAAGAAAAACAAGGTAAACAACAATAATTTTTATCACGATGATTAAGTTAGGGTGTATAAATGTGCGTGGCCTGGGTTCGAAATGGAAGCATACAAGCTTCCTAGACGACCTCAGGTCACGGAAGATAGATATATGTGTAGTGACTGAGTCCAAGCTGAACGGGCCACAGGCGTTCTCTCCTCTTCAGAATGCCTACGAGAAGTTTATTTCTCCGAGTCAAGGAAGGAGTAGGGGCGTTGTGGTGCTGGTCAAAAAAAGCTTGGACATACAGGTAAGTACAGTCTTTCTAGACCCAGAAGGTAGGCTGGTCGTTCTAGATGTGGCACATGTGAGTAAGCAGTCCTTCAGGTTGGTGGCAGTCTATGCTCCAAAAGAGGATAGTCAAACAATCTTTATTAAGGACTTTGAGAATTTCCTAATGACGTCGAAAACTTTAGTTTTAACAGGAGACTTCAACACTATTCTCAACGTGGATAGTGTAGGCTCGAATAATAGAAAAGGAATCCCTGGCCTAAAAAGGCTACTAGCGAGGTATAAACTAGTAGACCACTACAGACTGGATGAACCGCTCGTTCCACAGTGGACGTGGTCTAATAACGATGGTTCACCCAGGTCTTACTTAGATAGGGTTATAATAAAAGATAGTGGCAGAGATATAGGTAGTTGTCCACAATTTCACTGTGACTCTTACACGGATCACACATTTGTGACGTGTGAGGTGCAGTTAGCTAAGTGTCATAGACAGGGACCCGGGGACTGGAAGTTGAACAAGTCTATTTTGAGTAGTAAAGTCTTCCGTACCAGAGTTAAGGAGTTAGTACAGAGGGCATTATGCGGAGCTGTCGTAAACAACATATGGTGGTGCGCCCTCAAACGAGCCATTCGATAGAGTCACTCAGATTTAGTAAAGACCTAAATTTAGAGGGAACTAGATTAGAAGGGCAGTTAACTAAGGAATTAGAGGCGGCCATAGCATCAGGCTCTGCATCCAGAGTGTTGGCGGCGAAAACGGTATTATTCCGGCACCCCCAAGCCAAACATGAAGGGTGTAGAGTCAGGGCTAAGTTACGCGCGGTGGGCAGAGAAGGCATTGACGTTGCTGGATTGGCCCGTCGTGTGGAGAGTCGGAGAGGCAGAGAAGCCGTTGTACAGTCTTTAATTGACGAACAGGGTAGCTTGATCGAAGGACAAGAGGAGATGCAGAAGGCCTTTCATCAACATTTCGCCCGATTGTTTGGGACGAGCGAGGCGTTGGACCATGGAGAGCCCTTAAGGGAATTCCTGGCCGACAGACCGCGACTCTCGGCGAGTGAGCCGAGGTGCTGTGAAGGGTCTATCACGGCTGCGGAGGTCGAAGAGGTGCTGGCCGAATGTGCTTGGGACAAGTCGCCAGGGCTGGATGGTCTGCCCTACGAGTTTTACAGTAGTATGCCGGACTTGTTCGGACACATGCTGGCTTGCGTGTACACGAGCTGGCAGCAGAATGGGAGAAATCCCAGTTCTGTGAGTCGGGGAGTGGTAACACTGGTCAGAAAAGACCCTAAATGTAGAGTTAAAGATTTTGGCCAAGGTGCTAGCAAAAAGGTTGACGGTTGTCGCGGAGAAACTTGTCGGGAAGGCGCAAACATTTGCCATGCCTGGTAGGTCGATCCAGAAGAATCTTCATCTCTTATGTTACACCTTAGACAGGGTGGGTAAAGTTTCCGGTAAAGGTGGGGCGCTGGTCCATTTAGACCAGAGTAAAGCCTTCGATAGGGTTTACCATCGGTGTCTGGCGGTAGTCCTTGGGGCGGCTGGGCTGGGCCCAGTATTCCGCCGTTGGATCAAGGCCATTTACGACGGCATCAAACCCACAGTTCAGTTGAACGCTTTCCTGTCGGAACCGTTCGAAATCAAGCGTTCAGTTCGTCAAAGGTGCCCTCTGTCTCCGCTTCGGTATGTACTGACTCTCGAGCCATTGCTGCGGAAGTTGGAGAAGTTGGGAAGCACCACTAATGAAATCGGATGTGGTAAGAGTGTCTCTGCACAGGCGGATGACGTCACCATCACCGCATCTAAGATGACTCAGCTACTTCGTGTAGCGGAGGCAATCAGAAAATACGAGACGGTGGCAGGAGCAAAAGTTAACGGCTCGGTACCTGGAGCAGCAAGCCGATGACGTCCAGTGTCGTGGGGCACAGGACGGATGGTCCTGTTAAGTTGCTTGGAGTCTGATTTGGTCCAGGCTCCCAGACGGAGAAGATTTGGAGTGAGGTGACGAACAAGAGAGAAGCGCTAACCCGGACCTGGTCCAGACAGCGCTGTCCTTGAAAGGAGGGTGGAGGTGGTGCAGACGTTTATTGCGTCTGTTACCGCCTGACCGTCGTTCCTTGCCCCGATTTGTGGCTAAACAAGCTGGTTCGAGCTCTCCTCCGCTTTTTATGGAGGGGAAAGCCGCTTGTGAGGCGCTCCGTGTGCTGTCAAAGAGTGGCCTAGGGATGCCGTGGCTGCTGATGTGCAAACATGCACTGAGACTAAGGCATCTCTGGCTTCACCTGGATGGTAGTCAGGTGTGGAATTCGCTCGCAGGGGAATTCTTTCCACGACCAGCCTCCCTGGAGGAATTTAAACCTGGTTTGATTAAAAGACAAAACACGACTGAATGGCAAAAGGAATGTCGGCAGGCGCTTGCACTAATCTTCAAGGCGGGTAAGGCCGGCAGCGAAAATACCACCTCTGCATTTTACAAAGGGTTGGTAGAGTTTAAAAGTGACGACGTTCTAGGAGAGACTCTGGGACTCGATAAGGACCAGCTATCCAACCGGTTTCGGAACACTTTCGGGGTAGGGTATTTGGACAATTACCAAAGATTCCTGACCTGGCAGTGTTTCAGGAACGCGTCACCTGTTTGCGAGAAATTGTCTAGGCACGGGATTTCAGTGCCACCCGAATGTCCAAGATGCGGGCAGGATAAGGAATCTATCCTGCACGCTCTTGTACAATGCACCCAGCTTTCGGAGATGACAATTTACGTAGAACACGTGTTGTCACATTTAGGAAGAGTACAGCTATCAGCTGAGTTTGTTATTAAGAATGTACCGCCCACCGGATTATCTAAGGAAGGTGAGGCTTGTTTTCTATGTACAGTCGCAGTTATGAAAGAGTGTGCATGGAGAACTAGAATGCAAGGTTTGACGTCAGGACCTTCATCTCCGGCTCTGGAATCCTATATTACTACAGGTACCACCTGAAAAGCAAGATAGGGCTGGAGAGAAGGCACCTTTCAAAAAGAGCATATGAAGAAAGATAGAAAGATGTGGTAAGGAAGTTGGGAGTGAGTGCTCCTACTTAACTCATCCATGGTAAAAAGAAAAGGTGTAGCCGTTGGAACTTTAAAAAAAAAATTGGAACTTAAAAAAGCTAAAAAGAAGGAACATCAAAATTTTAAAAAACCTATTATATGTCATTTTTATTTATTTTCATTAAAAAAAATCGCTAAATAACCCTTTTAAATGTTTGTAGTGTCCTGTGTTGTCCCTTCTATGTTTGATTGTTTTTATCGTAATAAAGAGAATTGCTGGGTTCGGCTACACCACATTGATAAAAGGCAAACACCTCGAAACTATTCTGTGGATGCCAGACCAGCAAGGAGAAGCTGCTGACTTCCCCTGGTCGAAGGTTTTAATGGACACAGGTTTGTGTGTCACATAGCTAGCTAGAGGCGATGGCCTCTTGGAGCTAATCAACGGCAGCATTCGTCCTATTTTTCTGGACTGCCATATTAGCTTGGCGATAACTATTAATATACATTACAGTTGCCCTAGTCTCCTTTAGAGAGAATTAGAAATAATAATATCTCTATCAATAATTTTCTTATATTCTTATTCGGTCTGAAGGCTACAATAGGAAATATCTGTTTGAAACGAGGATATTTTTTCGCCACATGCTGGTAATTTTCATGCAACACTTTTGAAATGCCAGCGAAATTTCGGTGCCAGTTAATCACTGAATGATTTCTGCCATCTATTGATTGTGTTTGCTAAAGTTATGCGTGAAGGTTTGACTCTCTTTGCTAATCTTAGATAATTCATTTGCTATTTCCTTTAATCATGA
This sequence comes from Octopus sinensis, assembly GCF_006345805.1. Classification (NCBI taxonomy): domain Eukaryota; kingdom Metazoa; phylum Mollusca; class Cephalopoda; order Octopoda; family Octopodidae; genus Octopus; species Octopus sinensis. The sequence goes on along the minus strand of NW_021831873.1, from coordinate 34,384 downwards.
TTCACTGTAACCGCGTTTGACATAATGATGTACAAAAGTATTTGCATGTTTCTAGTAATCCCCTATGTCAGTACAAATCCGTTTTATCCTCAAAAATTAGTATTTCGGATTTGACCGATTAATATGATGTGGACGATTGGAGCGGCGGTGGAGATATGTAGAGATTCTCATTTGATGTACGCGGCAGAATGCACGAGAAACAACTTGATTTATGTTGGTTGTACAACAGAACAATTAAACAAAAAGTTTAATGGGCACAGATTCGACGTCAGACACAGTAACAGTAGTTCAACGGAACTTGCCGAACATTTCGTTTCAAGCGTCTGTTTATGTTTGCTTTAGGGTGTAGCGCCCCATGCAGCCTCATCAACTTTCTCGTCCTTCTATCCAGTGTTGATATTTCCTCCTTTTTGATACGCCTCGCTGACCTTGACTTTTATTTCTCTGCGTAGAATGTCATCCATCTCCAAAATCCCTAAATATCTATACCCACTACCGTCGGGTTCACCCATGGTTTCTCCTGATGGTAACTTCACTCCTCTACAGGACTTCCTTCCCTCTTTCCATACTAAGTACTGAGCATTTGGTAATCCCAAATTTCATACCGATGTCCCAACCACACTTCTGGACTGTTTTGGTTAAGAACCCTATCTGTTTTTCAATTTTCCCAAATAATTTCTGGTCATCCATAAACAGAAGATGGTTGAATGATTGGCCTTTCTTCATCACATCGGTAACCCTTCTTACGTTTCCTAAGTGTCATTGTTATGGGTATTAGTGCAATGATAAAAAAAAGTAACGGTGAAAACGAGTCACCTTGGAAGATTCCCATTTTAATATTAACTTCTCCAAGGAATACACTACCTGAGTACAATTTGGTTTTCTACTTTTTCCTGCTAGGCATCAGAAAATTTGTGACATTGTCTGCAACATCGAACATCTGCAGGCATTTAACGGTCCAAGAATGAGGCACCATATCATGTGCCTTCTTAAAGTCAATCCATACTTTCCTACAATATTCACCTTTCTTCTATCTTCCTTTACCAGTGTTGTCCTCTCAGTCACCATCCACGCGGGGACTGTACCTATCTGGATACACTCATTTAATTGGGCTTCTAGTCTTTCATGCATCGCGTGGTTTCTCTTCTGCCAGAAACCATGAAACCTATCTGGTCCGGGGGGGGGGGGGTTCCAGTTAGGCACTTTACTCACTTGTTCTTTCACATCACCCGTGCTTATGACAATATTCCATTGTTTCTTTCCTTCTTGTAATTCTGTCTTGATAGTTCCTAACCACATTGCATCACTTTTATGCACCACATCGTTTCCCCATAATCCACTCCAGAATTTCTTGGCTTGATTTGCATCAGGAACAATATTTTCTACATTGTCTCCTTCTTACGTTAGGAAGAATTGCTTCGGGTTATTCTTGAACAATCTGTTCTCGAACTGCTTATTTCTGTTCACAAATCTTCTGATCCTCTGGCTTTTTGCCATGAACCTCTGTTTTAACTGCTCTATTACTGCATCAAATAATAATAATAATGATAATAATAATAATAATAATAATAATAATGATGATGATGATGATGATGATGATGATGATGATGATGATGATGATGGTGGTGGTGGTGGTGGTGGAGGTGGAGGTGGGGGTGGTAGTGGAGGTGGAGGTGGTGGTGGTGGTGGTGGTGGTGATGATGATGATGATGATGGTGATGGTGATGGTGATGGTGATGGTGATGATGATGGTGATGACGATGATGATGATGGGCAAACTGGCATGTTCTGCGGAAATCTACGTAGCAAGATCCGAGCACTGGACTAGGAAGAAGCATATAAATACCTTGGCATAGACGAAAGTAACGGCATACGACATTCAGCAAATAAAGAGAAGATTAGAAAAGAGTACTTCAGGAGAGTACGGTTAGTAACAAAGACTGAACTCAACGCTGCAAACAAAATTGAAGCCATTAACACTCTTACAGTACCAATCGTAGCTTATAGCTTCTGATTCAACGGTCTTTCGGAATGATTACAGCAGCCATATTCCTACCGCTCTATGTCACGCTGGTGAGACCCATATTGGAGTACGGGACTCAAGCCTCTTCTCCTTATCTACTCAAAGACATACACCATCTCGAAAGAGTCCAGAAGCTGGCTACCCGCATGGTTCTTGGTCTCAAGCATTTGTTTTATGAAGAAAGGCTGAAGACGCTCGACCTTTATTCTTTAGAAAAACGACGACGCCATGGTGATCTCATTCTCGCTCACAACATCATAAGCGGAAAGTGTAACTTCTCGAAAGAGCTGTTCTTCACTTCTGCTCCAGAGCGTCGGCTGCGGGGTCACTCCGCAAAGCTCTATCTGCGACGATTTCATCTCAATTGAAGGAGAGAGGCTTTCTTCGTCCTGGTTAGGTATAAGCTGCCGGACAAGATAGTGAAGATGCCGACGACCGCTCGGTTCAAAGTCTCTTTTGACCATAAATGGCCTGAACACTTTACATGAACACCCTCCCTGTACATAACTCCATGTCTCCCTACATGGCCTTGCTTTTGCTTTTTGAGCCAAAAACTTAACTTAACTTAACTTATAATCAACTGGCAAATGAACGAAATAAAGAAGCTAGAATCCAAGACCAGAAAACTGCTAACCATGGCTCGAATGAACCATCCAAAAGCGGATGTGAACAGGATTTATTAACCGAGAAGCATGGGAGGAAGAGGACTAACTCAATTAGAGATATCTTACAAAACCACCACTGTAGGATTAAATGCATAACTTGAGCTGTCAAAAGATCCTCTAATGAAGTTTGTGCACCAGCATGATAAAGTATACAAAGACTCTGTACAGTTTCAGAAACTACTTATGACGGAGGAACCTAGGATAAAAGCGAGTGAGAAAGTAACGCAGTTTGCTAAAAGAGTTAAGGAAGAGATGAAAAAACAATCCCAGAAGAAGAGCTAAGGAGAATGTCTAGAAAAACCGATGTACGGCCGATACCCATGTAGAGTGAACAAACAAACGTAGAAAAACGAGACACTCATGTATGGACGAAGAACTCAGGACTGAAGACTGAAACCGAAAGTTTTGTCATAGGAGCGCAAGATCAAAGCTTGGCAACCAGGGCTTGCCACAACAAAATAATAAACGATGGCACTAACCCGAAATGCAATATGGTTCATGAGCAGGCTGAAACAGTAGACCACATCTTAACTGGATGCACAGCGCTTGCAAAACCCGAACATATTCATAGACACGATAGGGTAATGCAATATATCCATTGGAAGATATGTAAACACTACCAGCTTCCAACTTCAGAAAGATGGTACCAGCATAAACCTGAAACTGTGACTGGAAAAGATGGTGTAACAGTACTCTGGGACATGCTAATCAACACCGATATAGAAATCAAGGCAAACAAGCCAGACAAAATCATCAAAGATGGGAAGAATAAGAAATGCTTAATGATACAGTACCATCAGAGAGAAATGTGTCCATTAAAGAAGTTGAGAAGCTATTTAAGGACACAGACCTAGAAATAGAAGTGACTAAGATGTGGGGAATGAAAAGCAGCACAACAGCAGTGGAGATTGGAGCGTTAGGGCTAATTAAAAGGGCCTTGATAAGCAGCTCAACAAACTCCCTTGCAGTGTTAACGTGGGAGAACATTAAAAAATAGTGTTGCTAGGTTCCGCACATATTTTACGCCATGTTCTCTCCATGATATGAGGATCTGCAGTGACCTTAGGGTCAAGGGAAGACCCCCGGTTCAGCAGAAGACAGCGGACCATATTTTATTTAAAATAATAATAATCATCATCACCATCAACACCACCACCACCACCATCACAATCATCATCATCTTCACCAATATCATCATCATCATCATCATCATCATCATCATCATCATCATCGTCATCATCATCGTCGTCATCATCATCATCATCATCATCATCATCATCATCATCATCATCATCATCATCATCATCAACATCATCATCATCATCATCAGTTTTATTATTACTTACTATTATTAGTATTAATATCATTGTTATTATCATTATCATTATAATTATTATCATTATTTTCAAATACACTCAACAAATTTGACTGTTGGAAAAGAATCCTGATGTCTGGCTACAAAAAGTAACCTTAGATTCCAAGGACCCTCCTCAGGATCCTAGATGTCCCTTATAACACTGTTTTCTTGAACTGTACTAAACTGGGTTTTAAGCTTGTTTCCTTTATCCATCCTTTCAGATCTTTAGTGATAGTTCCCAGTGCACCTATAACCACTGTGATACATTTTACCCCCACTTTCCATAATCTCTGTAATTTGATAGCTAGGGCCTGGTACGTTGCTATTTTTTCTATACTTTTCCTATTAATGTTTTCATCATTTGGTACTGTAACGTCAAGTATCTGGCATATTCTATTCTCTTTATCTACTACGAAATCAGGCCTTCTAGCTTCTATTATTTTGTCAGTCTCAATGTTGAAGTCCCAGAAAATCGACCTCATGAGCAAAGCGGTTTTCTTCATTACAGTAATTCCAGTTCAATATAAATCTAGCTAGATAGTAATATTTTGAGAAGACAAACAAAAACAAAAAAAAAAGGAGGAAGGGAATAGTTTTAACTAACTTTCTTCGCCTCATGGCAAAGCACACTTTTCATTATAGTAGTTCCAGTTCATGATGGGTATACTGAGCTTTGTATATTTTACCCCAGTATCACTTTGGTGCCATGCACTGCTCTCTCACTCAATAATAATGATAATAATAATAATGATAATAATAGTAATAATAACAACAACAACAACAATAATAATAATAATAATAATAAAGAAGTAGTAGTAGTAGTAGTAGTAGTAGTAGTAGTAGTAGTAGTAGAAGAAGAAGAAGAAGAAGAAGAAGAAGAAGAAGAAGAAGAAGAAGGAGAAGGAAGAGGAGGAGGAGGAAGAGGAGGAGAAGGAGAAGAAGAAGGCTTGAGAATCAAATTGTGCAGCTCAAAAGAGTTTTTGGATGGATAATGCAACGACAAAAAGGAGAGGTGGAAGGAAAGGCTCAGGAAAGGACGGCAAAGAATCAGCAAAAGTCATAAGGGACAGTAAACAGTTAGAGAACGAGAACAAAGAAACCAAATCAGGGAAAGAGAAAAAATTATAGATGCCAACAGAGAATACATCAGTGACAGAAGAATAGGCTCTTCAAGAACAATGGAAGTACATTCTATAAACAACTGAACAAAGGAAAAGTATATTAGGGAAACGATATGCCAGATGCTTCAACAGGAAGAAAATTCTGGGCACAAATCTCACTGTTATGGGATTTCAAAGAGAAATGGAAGACGGGAGGGCACAAGGAAATATAACTATCACGGATAAGAGACTAACGGGTATGTTGAAGAAAATACCAAACCGAAAACATCCAGGGACAGATGGTGTCCGTTGTTACTGACTTAAAACTTTCCAAGTATACACACCTATATACGACCATATTTTATTCATTACATAAAAAATGTAACACCAGCATGGATAACAAAAGGAAGAAGAGTATTGATCTAGAATGACTATGAAAAGAAAGGGGCAGTCAGCAATTATTGACCTATTATTTGCTTACCACTATTCAGGAAAGAAACATTAAGCGACCTCACACCAGATGAAGCATATAATTAAAGGTAGATCTACTGTCATGGGAGCAAAAATAATGTAGAAAGAAATCAAGTTTAATTGTTGATCTACTATTTATACATACATACATACATACATACATACATACATACATATATACATATTTATATATATATCTTTATATATATATACATATGCATATATACATACATATGTATATATATATATATATATATATATATATAATATATATATATATATGAATAGATAAAGGAATACAAAAATGGGACAAGAATACAAAACATCCAGACAGCTAGATGATATAGAAAGGGACAACAAAACACCAAGTTAGATGATACAAAAAACTGACAAGAAAAACCGGGTTGTTCGGAGTTTTCTTTCCTCAGTCGTGTTCCAGAATATCTTTGCAATTTCGGCCGGATATACTCGAGATTGCTCCAATCTCGCCAGCTCCAAGAATAAACTAAGCTAAGAGCACTAGATTCCTTGGAAGAAAACAGCGAGTGTATACGCAAACAAAGACGGGAAAAAAACGGAGTAATTGTACACAAATACAAATGAAAAATTACAGAACATTAACAACAGGTATCTTTCGACTAAGGACGAATTAAATTAAGATGGATTGTGTGGAAGTGAAGCTTCACGGCAGAGACATAAGAAACGACAGGCATGGGGAATAATATAGATGTTGCACGGATGGAAGTCGAACCAAGAAAAAAGCTCAGGCTTGGTCAAACACCGGTCAATTTCGGCTGGTTATACTCGAGATTACTCTAATCTATCCAGCTCCAAGGAAAAACTAAGCTAACAGCACTAGATTGGAAGAAAGCAGTGAATGTATATCGATAGATAGGTAGATAGATATATAGTATTGGTAGAATATTAAATAAAATACGAGTGATTATGTTAATTCCACTGAAAGCATACTGAGAAAAGCCAGTCCCGCTTACGAAAACTAAGATGAAAATAAACCACTTTAAATGGATGATCTCTAGCTATATACAGAAAATTAGTAAGATCTGGATTATTTTTACCCAAACACTGAGTCTGTACAGTAAATATAATGGAATGCAGGTTGCTCTAGATAAATGCTCGGTGCTAATTGCTACCAGAAAAGTTCATTACATCACTGTGGAATAATGAGATACATAAATAACTAAGAATACTGTAAGACGATAGGGTGATGGAAGGATAAATGAGAAAGTCCCGAAAGAGTAAAAGATGAGAATTAGGAAAAAAGTACCCATGTAATTTCAAATTTCTTGAAGCATATGTCATTGAGGAATACGAATCTTTAATTACATCACTCTAATGGAGTACTATCTGCAGATAATATGAACGTCAACTGTGTTATTTTCAATGGTGACTCACTTTCACCTCTAAATTTGTGCAAGAATGTGCTATTGATCTCATACAGGATGCCCAGGTTGAACCACCTGGGGAGACGTGTAGCAACTCTTGTTACAAAAGAAGTGAGACTAGTTGCCCCCCCAAAAAAGCATGAGCAGTAGGCTGATAGATGGGAGCAGAAACCACTCCATGACAAATATGTGACACATAGCAAACAAGCAGCTGTTGACTAGAAGCTACCCATTAGTGGCTACGGAGCTCAAGTCTAAAAGCAGAGAGCAATGTTTCCTCTTAGCTACTCAAGATCCAAAATGCTGATTCTGCAATGATGTGATTGAAACAGTTGACCACTTAAGCTCCGATTGTAGTCTCAGCACCAGTAGAATATAAATCAGGACATGACAGAATTAGTCAATATCTACATTGGTTGATATGTCGGCATAATAATATCAAAACTGCTGACAAGTGGTATAATCCCCACCCTGAAGTTGTTACTAAGGTAAAAAAAAATGTAACGATTCTTAGGGACTTTCCATTATATACAGACCGAATGATCATACCTAATAAAGCGGATATTATAGAAGAAAAAAACAATGATGTCTGTTTATTGATCGACATGAGTTTTCCCTATGATAATAATATCTCGGAAAAAGAATTCGCCAAGCTCAGAAAATATAAAGGTTTGCTCATTGAAATTGAAAATATGGTATTTGAAGGCGGTTACCTTCGAACGACTTTTCCAAAAATTTTGATATTCAGACTTTGTTGCTACACTGCTTTTAATAAGAAGCATTATTATTTTAGAGAGAGAGAGAGAGAGAGAGAGAGAGAGAGAGAGAGAGAGAGAGAGAGAGAGAGAGAGAGAGAGAGAGAGAGAGAGAGAGAGAGAGAGAGAGAGAGAGAGAAATTAGTCATATAAACATTATGTAATAATATTATATTAGGAATAAATATGAATTGCGTTAAATCTATAGATTAGTCTTTTATTTAATTTTTTTTAAAAAACACGTTATTTCGGGGAGCCCTAGCATTTTCCCAAATCGCCATACTTGGAGAGACATTGATTTAAACCAGTGATCCGCACAATACAGACCGAAAGGTAGCCCCTATGTGGCTGGTAGACTTCTTAGAAATAACAACTAAATCGCTTTCAATCAAACATCCTGCTGCCTTAGGAAAAAATGATGATGTTAGGTAGGCAGAGATACATCACAGATTTAAGATAAGATGACACGACTACCTATTAAATGATTTTAAGAATAATTATTTCAGGACACGCGTAATGTGATCCAAAAATGAACCTTTACATCGTTGCTTGACCGATAAGAAATAGTAGCAGTCAAATTTCTCTAGGTCGTCCGATATCATCTTCAATAAGACATAGATAAAAAGACACAGATATAAGATGCCTTTCCTTCATGGGTTGAAAGAAAATTAATATTATGCATAACACACACAAAGTATAGAAAACTACTCACGGGCTTGTAGCATGGTGTAAATACTGTTTGCAGGAATGTCGATGAATGATGAGGCACCAGGTAGTTGCTTGATTTTACGCAGGATACATACTTTGTCGGAAGCGCTGTAAATAATCATACCACATTCGGAATATGTCATACAAACAGAGAAGCACTCAATTAGTGATCGAATGTTTGACATCTTAATCAACTTGTCAGCTTCTGGAATGGCAGTTACAGGTGGTGGAACACGAATTCCATAATATTCCCTGCAGGCTACATTACTGCCCAAACATAATAATAGCACTGAGAATATAATTACGTGAAGATTTCCTCTTCGAATGTCGTGACTAACTGGTAAGTAATTCATATTTCTTTATTATATTGTGATAAATAGCACTTCAGAGAGTTTCAGAATAAGGAAATAACTATAACTTCTCGCACAGAATAGATTTATTGTCTCCTTTTCTTCGTATTGAATTATCTTCTCGTTTTCGTTCTCGCTTTCTGTTTTTTAAAATTGAAGTGAAAATGTTTCCACAAACAAATCGAAAGGCGTGACACTCTGATTAACTACTTCTTCCCTTACTCGAAAACCGTGTGAATTGCTATTTATCACGCTATAATAAAGATATATATATTTTATTGCTTTATATTTTGAATTTTTATTTAGATTACTGTGCGTGTCCGTACGTGTCTGTGTATGTGTATGTGGTGCATGTACGAGTGTATACGTGTGTATGCATGCGTAGGCGTGTACACGTACCCACAAGTTTATACCTGCAGAATAGAGCGGTTGTAACAGATGGTTTATCTTTCGCTCTTTAAACACAAATACATATAAAATCATACTTATTTATACCACTTAAATTATATATATATATATATATCATTAACCATTCTAGCGCAGGAGTGGCTGTGTGGTAATTATTGAGTTGCCCGGAAAGTTCATACCGATTTTTAAAGGAGAGAAAAAAGTCAATTAATACTTGCCATCAAATTTTTAATCAACCAAATATGAACCATTTTGTTGCACAACGCATCTCTATCTTTCCTTTAACTTGAAAATACCCTCTTCCCAGAATTGAGGGGGTTTCATAGCAAAGAATTCATCAATGTATCTTTTACGTCATCCAAGGAATTGAAATTTTTATCATTAAGGCTATTCTGCAGAGACCTGAATAAGTGGAAATCCGAAGGAGCAATATCTGGTGAATATGGCGCGTAGGATAACACATCCCAGCTGAACTATTTTTGTTTGGTTCCCAAAGCATCAACTGCCGAAAATGAACTTTCTTATCTTCCATTTTAAAGGGTTACAATATTAACACAGGTTATAGGAACATAAACCTTCTTCCACAAATGATAAATTAAACTATGCTCCAAATAGAGGTGTAGTCAAATCCTATTTTATGGACTTAACCATGGTCTAAAATAAGTCGAAATATAAGCTACTATAAATCGGCATGAACTTTCCGGACAACCCAATAGCTTGCTTAGCAACCACAAGGTTCCGGGTTCATTCCTACTGCGTGGCACCTTGGGCAAGTGTCTTCTACTGTATCCTCGGGCCGACCAAAGCCTTGTGAGGGAATTTGGTAGACGGAAACTGAAAGAAACCCGTCGTATATATGTATATATATAGTATATTTGTATATGTTTGCGTGTCTGTGTTTGTTCCCCCAAAATCGCTTGACAACCGATTGTGTTGTGTTTACGTCCCCATAACTTAGCGGTTCGGCAAAAATACACTGATAGAATAAGTACTAGTCTTCCAAAGAATAAGTCCTGGGGTCGATTTGCTCGGCTAAAGGCGGTGCTCCAGAATGGCCACTGTCAAATGACTGAAACAAGTAAAAGTGTGTATATATATATATATATATTATATATATATATATATATAATATATATATATATATATATATATATATATATGTATGGTTAATTCGAGGAAGTTAGATCCACATTAAGCATTATATAGCCCAAAATATTCCACTGGATAATCACTATCATATAAGGAGAAAGTTTCTGCCATATATTAGGGGTTTTTGCAGTGATAATTATCATCATTATTGGAAAAAAGAAGAAACTGTAGAAAGATGGAGGAATGAATAATTTAGTTATATGATATAAAGATGTTGAAGTTTTTAAAAACGATAACAATACAAATAAAATATAAGTTGTAAAGCTCAGAAGGAAAATGAAAGGTGTGAAAAATCTACATAAATGTTTCAGTTTAACCTCTAGTTGATATGCAATTATAAGCATTTTGGTTATAAGCTCAGAAAGGTAACATAATTAACTATATGGGGTAGAACTTCTTCAGGGTTCATATGAGCTTAAAGAATTAAGTTTAACATTTTTCTTTGAAGGATGTATAGAGAATATTATTGAGTTTAAGAAGTTAGATCCTATATATAATCTACGTGTATCTAGTTTGCGAGTAGCAGGTATTAGTGAAGATGCCATTTAGTACAAAGTAATGTAAATAAAAATTCAAAATATAAAGCAATAAAATAAATATAACCTAAAATAATAAGGGTAAAGAAAGATAAGAATGAGAAAAAAAATCAATGGTAAATAGAAAGTTAATGATATATATATGTAAAATATATATAATATAAAATGTAAATAAAGAAAATATAGATAGTAGAAATGTAAATAAAAAATAAAATATATTTAGTATAAAATCTAAAGAAAAAAAAATATATAGTATTAGATAAAAATAAAAATAAAAGTAATAATACTTAAGTATGCAAGGGAACAAATTATCTTATAAAATAAATGAAAGATAGGTTAGATGAAAAAATATTATTTATCGGTTGTAAATAAAAATAAATTATTTCTATTGGTTTGGTAATAGATACATATCAGGAAAGCTATACATGAGTCACTATCTCATTAATGGTGGTGGTTTTGGTAGGAGAGGGCAAACACAAGCACACAAATACATACATACCTACAAACATAGATATGAGTGTGTGCATGTATGTATGCATATATATATATATATAAATGTATATAAGTGTGTGTGTGTATATATATATATGATGAAATGTATACATATATATTCATACATACACACATGCATATATCAACAAGATTCATATCGTTATAATTATATATATAGACCCTGTGTCAAAGATATTTTTTATAAATAAATACTATTAGAGAAGCTAAAGCAATAAGGTTAGGCTTAATGGTTAGAATTTTTCAGTTAATATGTTAGAAAAGGAAAAAATTGAACAGGGGGAAGGAAAACAAAACTATCATATAATGAAATAAAAAAGCTGGTAGATTATATGAGAGTATTATTTAGGCATTGGCTAAATTATAGTATAATATGCTTGTAATTGTTATTTATTAGCTATATTAATATGTAAATTGGAGAATATTCGGTTGTAAGAAGGAATATCATATTATGTAATATGAAAATATCCAAACTACCTAAATTTATGTATAATAGTCAATAGGTTACTAAAATACATTGGAACTATTTAGTAGGTACATCGATTATGATATTTAAATTTAAAAATAACCAAAAAAATATGAATTGTTCTATAATTTACTTTATTGTTGAAAAGTAAGAAATAAATAACGTAACGGATATGCAATAACTTTAAAGGTAAGGGAATGTTATTTATATATAGTACGAAATAAATAAGATTGAATGATTTACTGGAATATATATATATATATATATATATATATATATATGAAAAAACAAGTCAAAAATAGAAAATGCTAAAATAATTTTATAGTGAACATAGTGAACATATATATATATATATATATATATATATATATATTCTCTTTCTCTTTCTTCTCCCTCTCTAATCCACTCCTAATGTCTTAAATGTTTTCAGTACTGACAGCTTGCTGTCGTGTTTTAAATGATCTCATCGCTGACAACCTCTTAGAACTTCGTTAATTCTGACCATCGTCCCTTAATTCCGACCGACCTGTTCGCTGGCCATTTTTATTTTTTATTCTGCCACACGATGACCGAGACGCTAAGCTAAGAACATTTTTCTCTTTCTTCTCCTTCTCTACTCCACTCCTAATAACTTAAATGTTATCAGTACTGACAGCTTGCTGTCGTGTTTTAAATGATCTCATCGCTGACAACCTCTTAGAACTTCGTTAATTCTGACCATCGTCCCTTAATTCCGACCGACCTGTTCGATGTGTGCCCGCCCAAACCCACCCCCACAACCAATAACGGATATCTCTATTCTCTCCTCTTCCCACCCTCTCTTAACTTCCCTCCCTTGTCCCTATGAAACGAAGCGAAGCAAAATGCTGCTGCTGCTGTTGCTGCTGCCATAACTACTGCTATTACCACTGCCTCTGCTACTGCTGATAGTGATATTGCTGCTGCTACTACAACTGCTGCTGCTGCTGATGATAAATATTAGTGGTTGAAAATAAACATATAAAATAAACGTAGGTAAAAGAATGAAAAAAAAAATCTAATAATAATTTAACATTACTTGAAAAGGTAGTGGGTAGCGAACTTCTTCACTACTTCAGGGAGTGACGACCCTGCCTGACACGAGTTCCGGGCTCAGCTGGCTCCGGCTGACAGTACTCTGTATGGGCCCCTATCCAGGGTTACGGAAAGGAGACAACCTTCAAAGAAATCCGGAGTGGAGCTCCGAAGGCGGTCTAGTGTTCGACTCGACACTCTTCCGGCAGCTCCTGCAACCAAGCTGGTGCCAAACGTAATGCACTGCACTCCACTGGACTACATCAGCAACGTCGAGAGAGGAAACCTGACGATTGGGCTATCCAGGACTTTCTTATCTATAGCCCAGGCCTGCGCAAAACTGGAGAGGACACTTCAGTGCTGCTGTAAAAAGCTGCAGAAATAACACGGGAGGTAACAGTCACGAGTGATAAGTCCATTCAGATTGGCGTAAAATATGGGCGCTACGGGTTACCTCTGACGGTGGGAGGGACCTCCGTGTCCTATTGGCTAGCTACTGCCCACCTCAAGCTGGGCAGCCCCCAGTTAATAAGGTGCTGACCCGCCACAAGCCGCCTGCTCCATTGGGTGCTTGGAGTTAAGAGTATGACTCGAAAAGCGGCCTGCAACCTCTGCACCAGGCAAGCAACTAAAAGTCAAGAAAACACCAGTTCTGCGGTTAGCAAGCTGGAATGTCAGGATCATGTGTCCTGGAATATCTGATGATCTTCTCAGGATTGAAGACACAAGGAAAACGGCCATCATTGACCGTGAACTAAAGAGGCTCAACATAGATATTGCTGGGCTGCAGGAGACAAGACTTCCCTCAAACGGCAAACTCAAAGAGCAGGATTTCACATTCTTTTGGCAGGGAAGAGATCCAGAAGAACCTCGTCAACATGGCGTTGGCTTTGCAGTGAGAAACTCACTACTCTCCTCAATAGAACCACCATCGGAAAGCACTGAGCGTATCCTCTCACTGCGCCTCTCGACTTCTTCTGGCTCAGTACATCTACTCAGCATCTATGCTCCCACTCTCTACAGCTCAGAGGAGACCAAGGACCAGTTCTACAAAGATCTCAACTGTGTCATAGAAAATATACCAACGACTGAAAATATCTACCTTCTAGGGGATTTTAACGCTCGCGTGGGATCTGACCATGATTCGTGGCCCACTTGTGTTGGACACTTTGGTATTGGCAACATGAATGACAATGGTCAGAGACTACTCGAATTCTGCACATACCACAACCAGTGCATCACAAACACATTCTTTACCAACAAGCCATCCCACAAGGCATCCTGGAGACATCCAAGATCTCACCACTGGCATCAGCTGGATCTCATCATTACACGGAGATCCTTTCTGAATTCTGCTCTATTGACCCGCAGTTACCACAGCGCGGATTGTGACACAGACCACTCACTAATTAGAAGCAGGGTGAGGATTCTGCTTAAAAAAGTCCATCGCTCCAAGAAAGTGGGCCGACCACGCATCAACACCGCCAGAACCTCGGACCCTACACTGCGAAAATGTTTTGCTGCTTCTATCAAGGTTGCCCTCAGTAGCTGCCCAATCTTCTCTGCTGAAAGTAGGTGGGACTATATCAGGGAAGCCTTGTAAACGACATCATTGGATACTTTCGGCCCAGATTGGTTCAATGCTGGGCTCTCAGAGCTGGAGCCAGTTATCGAAGCAAAGCGTGCAGCTCTGGTGCAATACAAGAGTGACTCTTCTACAAAGTCACTCGAAGAACTCAGAAAGGCACGAAATAAAACCCAACTGACAGCCAGACGCTGTGCAAATAGGTATTGGCAGGAAGTCAGAGTATCCAGTCAGCTGCTGACAGGGGCGACACCCGTGGGATGTATGCCGGTTTGAAGAAGGCCCTCGGTCCATCCGCAACCAAGTCAGCCCCTCTGAAATCAACTACTGGAGATCTCATCAGGGATCAAGGCAAGCAAATGGATAGATGGGTGGAGCACTACCAGGATCTCTACTCACGGGAGACCACAGTGGCTGAGGCTGCAGTCGAGAGTGTCAAGATCTTGCCAGTCATGTGCGAACTTGACAGTCCGCCATCTATAGCAGAGCTCACCAAGGCTTTTGACTCCCTAGCAAGAAATAAGGCTCCAGGAAAAGACGGCATCCCCTCAGAGATCATCAAAGCCGGCAAAAACACCATCCTGCTTCGGCACCTTCATGAGCTTCTGTGTCAGTGCTGGGAAGAGGGTACAGTCCCTCAGGATATGCGGGATGCTAACATCATTACGCTTTACAAAAACAAAGGTGACCGTGGTGATTGTAACAATTACCGTGGTATATCCCTTCTAAGCACTGTTGGAATGAACTTTTCCCGCGTTATCCTGGCCAGGCTACAACTACTTGCTTCTCGAATCTATCCGGAATCGCAGTGTGGCTTTAGAAGAAGCAGATCAACTATCGATATGATATTCTCCATACGCCAACTTCAGGAGAAGTCCAGAGAGCAGAAAATGCCATTATATATGGCCTTCATTGATCTAACAAAGGCTTTTGACTCGGTAAGCAGAACAGGCCTCTTCATCCTGATCCAAAAAATCGGATGTCCACCAAAGCTGCTGAGGATCATCAAGTCTTTCCATGATGACATGCAAGGCACCATACAGCACAACGGTTCAACATCAGCCGCCTTCCAAATAAAAAACGGGGTAAAGCAAGGTTGTGTCCTCGCTCCTACATTGTTTGGCATCTTCTTCTGGCTCTTACTTTCACATGCCTTTCAGACATCAGATGATGGAGTGCTTCTGCACAGTAGAAGTGACGAGAAACTGTTCAATCCCTCGCGCCTGCGTGCCAAGACCAAAATCAGAAACGTCCTGATCAAGGAGATGTTATTTGCTGATGATACCGCTAGGGTAACATACACAGAAGAAGCCCTCCAAAGGCTCATTAACTGTTTTGAGCAAGCATGTAACGACTTTGGCTTAGCTATCAGCCTTAAGAAGACCAACATCATGGGCCAGACTACATCGGACATCCCAAACATACATATTGGAGACCACAGATTACAAGAGGTGGAGAAGTTTACCTATCTGGGCTCTACCATCACCTACAACCTATCCCTTGACGCTGAGCTCAATATACGCATTGGCAAGGCAGCTGCTGCGATGGCCCAACTCTCCAAACGGGCTTGGGACAACAATAAGCTGACCAAGACCACGAAAATGAAGATCTACCAGGCATGTGTACGCAGCACTCTACTGTATGGAAGTGAGACCTGGACGCTATACACACGCCAAGAGCGTCGCCTAAACATCTTTCACCTGCGCTGCCTCCGAAAAATCCTCCGCATCAAATAGCAGAATCATATCCCCAACAAAGATGTCCTCAGGCAAGCAGGAATACCAAACATGTTTGCACTCCTCACACAAAGACGTATGAGATGGCTTGGGCATGTTAGCCGTATGAAAGATGGCAGAATCCCCAAGGACATATTCTACGGAGAGCTTGCTAGGGGTACTAGGTCTGTGGGTAGACCGATCTTACGTTACAAGGATGTTTTCAAAAGGGACATGAAGGGACATCAATATTAGCGGTTGGGAGGCAGTTGCCGGCAACTGTGGAGAATGGCGACGTACCGTAAAAGCGGGAATACAAAGGAGTGACTGAGAGAGAGAGGAGAAATGGAAAGAAAGGAAGAGACGTAAACAAGAGACTATGGCACTACAACCAGCAAGGAACAGTCTTCGCTAGATTTGCGGTACCTGCCAGAGGGAGTGTTTGTCCAGGATAGGACTACACAGCCACAGCAGGAAATGTATCAGGACATGAAATATAAAAGCCGACTAGACTACTTCATGCGCAACTCCATTGTCTCCCGAGACAGAAAGGATGCCAATGCCAATATATATATATATATGATATTATATGTGTTAGAGTATGGATATAAATTCCGGTTCTAACAAGGATCTAATTCAGTAAGGATCAAATTTAGTAAATATAAGTGATACTAATATTTATAGAATGGTTAATAATATTTACTAGATAGATATTTAGGAGTGTGTAAGAATGGTGAGAACTTTTTAAACCTCTCATTTAATAATTTTCTACTAAAAAAAGAATATTATAGCGTTCGGATGTACAGAGTTGGCAAATTCTATCAAGTGAGTGGTGAGGATTTACAGACCATTTAATCTTAAATCTAATTTTAAAACTTATATTAATGTCTTTTAATTTCCAGGGGAATTTAGTAATACTAGTCGAAGAACGTTTGAAAATTAGATGGAAAAGTGTATGTTCTGTAAAACCTTGCGACCCACCACTGGTATCTTTTCTAATAATATTTATATATTAAAAACATTCAAATTTGACATAGAGTCAATATATGTAATTATAGCTACACAAATTGTGTTGATATATGCATATGTGTATATACGTATACATTTGTTTGTGCGTATATATAAATATAAATATAAATATAAATATATATAAATAAATAAATAATATATATATTGTTGTATTTCGGAATGGTCATTTTGCCAGTTTAGCCAATAAAAACACACGCACTATATATTTGGTGTTACTTTGCTTCAGTGTTATTTATTTTTTACATTAATCTTAATCTTATTTCGGCCAGAGTTCTTTCGTCACACTCCTGTGACCGCATCAGTGGTCCTTTGCTTTCTTGTATGTTTGTAGGTATGTATATATTTGTGCGCCTGTATTTTCTCCCTCCTATCACAATCACCACCATTAATGAGATCGTTACTATATCTATTACCAAACCAATAGAAATAACACTGAAGCAAAGTAACACCAAATATATAGTGCGTGTGTTTTTATTGGCTAAACTGGCAAAATGACCATTCCGAAATACAATGTCTGTTTCAACCCACGACTTCACATAAAAATCTTGCACAACAAATATATAACACACACACACACACCACACACACACACACACACACACACACACAACACACACACACACACACACACACATATATATATATATATATTATATATATATATATATATATATATATATGCATATACTTATGTTTATGTACATAACTATGGTTTGTGATAAGAATTTATGGAAATGTACCCCTTACAAACTGAACAAACTATTAAAGATGAAGAGATTTTAAAATTCAAAAAGAATTTTAACTCATGCATACGATCGTTTCGCACAGCAATAATAACATGCAGATAATTAGAATAATTAGAAATTTATTAACTTAACTTAAATTAATTTCATATTATTGTTCTCCTCAATGCAAAAAAGAATGTTTCAAGAAATTATCATTATTGTTACAGAAGACTTGATGGAGGAAGTAGAAAAATAACATATTGGGATATACATACTTATCCTTATGAAAGATCAAGAGCAGACTAAAAAAATGCTGTTGAATCTAGTTGTGAAAAAACTGAAACTGATGCGGCCAACGGTTATTTGAAAATATAAATGAAAGATGTTTAAGATACATTCCCTCTATATGAAAATAAGAAATGTAATATTCACTCCAAATAAAGCATTTATCAAAAGAAGTAAGGCATAGATGTTCAATGGGACAGCATAGTTGTATTTGAATTAGGATATGACTTGACAGTTATAAGTAATACGTCAGTAATATAAGGTATGGTGTATATTTAAAGAAGCTATTGCTTTAAAATATCAATTTTTTGTGCGAAAATAAAAATAAAAGCTAATTAATATGGTTTAATTAGCCTACTTGAATACAAACGAAAAGAACAGAATTATTAGAGAATACCACTATATAATACAAAAAAGATTAGTGTAAAAAATTATATTCATTTGTGTGAATGAAATGTAAGGTACAGAAATAAAAATAGAAGTATAGTTGTTAATATTACAGAATTAAGATAGTAAATAATTGCTGGAGCTAAAAGTATTGAAAAAACCGTTCAGGAAAATGAAAATGAAAATTTTTGGTATTCAAAAAGCTAAGTAATTAACAATGTAGGAGAAATAAAACTGAGACAAAGTCGTAAGACTGTTTTTTAAAGAAAGTTACAATTATCGGTATTTAGTAGGTTGATTATGTTTATGTATAAATAATTACAAAAATAGAATAAGAATTGCGAATCCAGTTTGGCATGAAGGAAGTGGAAAATCCATAATAACATTATATAAATAATAATTGTCTAACGGATATAAGGTAATAGTGAATTGTGAATATAAGAAAAAATTTGTTTTTATTTATGGGGTAAAAGGTGCAAATTATTATTATTATTATTATTATTAATATTAATATTGCTGCCTATTAACATACAAATAAACATATATATTATTGCTTATAATAATATCTTTCTTTCATATGTGTGGATAATTATAATTATAATTATAATTTATAATTATACCTATATTCGTTTTTGGGGGCCCTATCTTTACACTGGTAAAAGTATTCTCTTTACCTCTGTACGGTGTTTTATCTGCCACACCCACCCTCAAAGAAAATAACTAAAATGTAGCTAGCATATATAATCCCTTGTATAAGTTTCTTGCATATATGTTTTCTGTAAATGTATCAGTATACAATATAGAAACATTTTTATATATGAATTATTTCCATTTTTTAATATATTTATTTGCACCTTTTATTTCATAAAGAAAAACAAATTTTTTCTTACATTCACAATTCACTATTACCGTATATCCGTTAGACAATATTATTTATATAATATAACTATAAACTTCAACTCATTCAATTTATTTTTATTATTTATACAAAAATATAGTAACCTACTAAATACCGATAATTATAACATTTAGAAAAAACATTCTTACGATTTGTCTCAGCTGTAACTCCCATACATTGTTAATTAGTTAGCCTTTTGAAAACCTAACTTTTTCCATTTCATTTACCTGGAACGGATTATTCAATATTTTTCGCAACAGCAAGTATTTAATATCTTAATTCTGTAATATTGACAACTATACTTCTATCTTTATTTCTATAACATCTTTCACATATATTTTCAAATAGCCGTTGGCGGAATCAGTTAGGTTTTTTCACAACTAGACTCAACAACACTTTTCTTAGTCTGTTCTTGATCTTTCATAGGGAGAAATATATATATCCGAATATGTTATTTGCTACGTCCTCTATCAAGTCTTCTGCAACAAAAACAATAATTTTTTAATGCATTCTTTTTTTTTTGCACTGAGGGTTACAGTAATATGTAATTAATTTAATTTAATTCAATTAATTTCCAATTATTCTACCATGTTATTTGCATGTTAACATTTCGGTTCGAACCGATCGTATGCATATATTAAACTTCTTTCTAAAATTCTAACATGTTCTCTTCACCATCTTTAATACTTTGTTGAGTTTCTATGGGATACAGTTCCAGAAATTCTCATCACATTCCATATGTATATGATAATTTCATATTCACAGAAATCTTACACCAGGAATCTACCGACGAAATATGAAGAATATTTGTTAGAAATCGCCCCTTTGGAAGCCCCACAAGGCAATGGACGCTTTTTGGTAACTTAACCATGCTACACTCAGTTCCATCAATCTGCGTCTACAATTACTAATTCTCATTCTATCAAATAATTAGTAGTCTTTTGTTGCCCTACTTTGTTTTTTGTATTCTTTCTGCTCTCATATAAGTAGATTGTTACTTTCTAGAATATTATATAGCTTTTCCGCCTAGACATCCTCGATAAGCTTCCACATAGGTGGTAGACAGATTTTAGGCCGAAAATTTGATGTCAAGTTACCTTTCAAGAAATCCTCGAGACATAGCAGCATTCCTTCTTTTGTCATTCAGGTAGGGACGTGCTACAGCCATTCATCCAGTTGGGCAGTGATCCTTTTATGCAGCGTTTCGCGAGCGTTAGCGCCCATTATTCTCATCCTGTGGTTTGTCGGGAGTGGGCGGCGAAGTAGCAAAATTATTCCAAAAGTCCTTATGTCTCAAAGTACGGGCAATATTTATGGACGCAGACAGTAGGTTGGTGGCCCTAGACGAGAATGGTAGGGAAGGCCCGACAGGTCTGGAGAGCCAAATCTCTTCAGCGTCTTGAAGCTTTCCTGAGAACGTCTCACCTATTAGTACTAGGAGACTGGAATAGTGCTTTAGATGCACAGATTGACTGTGTCGGGCTAGTATATAGAAGAAGTGGGTGCTATGGCCTAGAAAACCTGCTCAGAAACTTTCAGTTGTCTGACAGATATCGACTAGCTTTCAATGATGTGCCAGTGTGGATGTGGAGCAACTACTATAGGTGTCCAGATCGTATCTAGATACAGTATTTGTTAGATCAGAGGAGAGAGATGGCGTAGGTTGTCCAAAATTTAAATTGGTCGACTACACAGATCACAAATTTGTGGTCTGCACAGTCGTGTTAGGTAAGTCCCGTAGACAGGGACCCAGTTACAGGAAGTTAAATGCGTTCTTACTGCATGCAAAGACTATAGGGGCCGGATTAATGAACTAGTTAAGCGGCAGTTGGCAGTGGCAGTCGACAACAACCAGTGGTGGATGTTCCTAAAGCGGGTGATTAGAACAGAATCGATAGCGTTTAGCAAAGAGTTAGCAATAGAAAGGAAGAGATTACGAGGTGAACTAGCTATAAAATTAGATGAGGTATCTAATAAGGGCATCGTGACCGATGTAGTAGCGGTGAGAATGGTCCTTGATTATTTCTTCGAAGCAGCGAAACACTAAGATTGCGTTGTCAGGCCTTAGGCCTGTTCGCTCAAACAAGGAGGAACTAAAGCTGTCCGGTGGGCCCGAAAGGTGAAACGCGACGTGTAAACAAAATCGCGATCAAATCTTTGATTGATTAGGATAGGCGCGTGCTACTGGGCGCAGAGGGGATATGTGCAACTCTCCAGCAGTACTTTATGCAGCTGTTTGTGGAGAAAATGGGTCGAAGACGATAGTGAATTTTAGTTAGTAATCGCACGGCTTACAGCGGCTCTCACCAGCTGACATGAGTTTATGTGAAAAGCCGATAAGAGCCACAGAAATTCAGGAGGTCATGAACGATTGCACACGTCACAAATCATCCAGTTTGGATGGTCTAGCTTATGAATTCTATGTGTTCATACCAGATTTGTTTGTTGACCTCTAAGCAAATGTACAGCGCAACTGGCAACAGGACGAGAGTATTCCAAGTGTTGTTAGCTGGGATGTGGTTACACTGATGATGATGAACGCCGACAGAGATGACGTACTAAGGAATTTTTGACCCATAACTCTGCTAAACACACAGTTTAAGACTTTTTGCCAAGGTGTTAACGAAAGGATTGGCGCTAGTCGTTGGGCACCTGGTCGGGAAACACAAACATGCACATTCCTGAACAGGTCTTATCCACGACAACCTCCACCTTACGCGATACATTATAGAGAGGGGTATCACTACAGCTGGCTTCCGGGGTGCTCTGCTCAATTTGGATAAAACTAAATCAATCAATCAAGCATTCGATAGAGTCAACCATCACTGCTTGGAAGCTGTCCTGAAAGCAATCGGTTTCGGGCCCTTTTTCAGAAGCTGGATCGCCGCAATGCAGAGCGGCATCTGCTCAGTGGTCAAAGTAAATAGCCACTTATCGGAACCGTTTGCACGCTCGGTCTGTACGTATTGGCTACGGAAGTTGAAACAGTTAAGGGGCATTCCATTCGAACAGGGACATGGAAGGGCAGTGTCTCCGCACACGGACGACATAATGTCATGATGTCGGACGCCTCCGAACTGGAGACGGTCGGCACCATTCTAGAAAAAATTTGAATCGGTTACAGGGAAAAAAAAAAGGCCAACAAATCTGTTGCCGTGTCTCTTACTTTTGGCAGCTTTCACTTTTATCCTTTTGCTTTAATTCTTCATTGCTCTTCTATAATTTTTGTTTCAGCCAGTAGTTTCTTTTGATTGCTTCTTGAAATCCAGTCTTATACATTTCTCATGATTAAGAATCTCTACCCATGCAAGATCTTTTTGCAACTGGTCTACCTGTCCCTGTAATCGTCTTTTCCACTTTGGTTCTCTTTCTTTCTTTTGAGGTTGTGATACCTTCATGCTAAGTTCTTCTATTACTAGCACGGCTGCAGCATATATACTAACTTGTTGGTCATGGTGATACCACTACTTTTTATCATCTCCAAGACTTGATTAACTATCTATATCTCATTATTTTATTCTTCATTGCCTTTTTATTGACAGTAACATTTTTCTTTCATCTGATTGGGTAATATCATGTAGCCAACGGCCAATAATTTGTTCAACAAAAAATTCATACTCTGGTTTCCCGTACACATAGGGGTGTCTTGTGATACGTGGTAATTGAACACCATGTCTTTGTTTTGAGTGTATTTGACATTTATCTGTCTTATATTGTCTTACGTTCTCCGTCTGTTTGATTTTTTCGAACTGTACTTGAGTTAATCAATCTTTCTTTCTAATGTGTCTTACCTGGTCACTTAGTTTCTGCCAAATGATATCAAACATTTTATTTTCATGTCATAGCTCTCTCCATCTGTCCGTAAAGCAAAATCTGGTAGGTTCATGTCGGATGTTACATTCCATCAGAGTGGCATTCAAGCCTGCTTCAGTGGATCTTTCCTCGTTTCTTTCGTACTGCAGAAACTAGATGACAACCGATCCTACCATGTCGTATTGCAGGCCAACTGCCGAGCGAGAGATCTTCACCATTATCAATTCCAACCTCATTCACGCATTTGCACTTGATATTTTGATTTGAGGACTGTGATTATGAAGTAACATCGCCACACACTACCAGAAATGCTTTACACTGAATATGTTCTTCCGTATATTCCAGAGACACAGTTTTGTGGTAATTGTGTACTTGTTAGCTTGAAGTGACTGTCCGATCGACTGAACTTTTGTAAGGAAAACAATAAATGCCAAGAAATGCCTTGGAGAGGCTTCAGATAAGAGATATATGCTCCACTTCCTTGATGGTTCAGTAAGAAAAAATCATTCGTTCACTAAAATAACCAAATACTATCACAATACACAGAATATCGAACAAGAGATCTGGAAGCTGGGAAATATAATAATATAAAAATTCTAAAGCCGAGAGACTGTTGGGGTCTCTGCATTCAGTTTGCTGTTACGGTTTGAAAGCTTAATTAAAGAAATATCATCATTCCAGAAGCTCGCCGGTAAACAGTAAGACAATATCCAGCAATTTCAGTTTGCAACTTGTTTTCATTGTCTAGTCTCAGGTCTCGCTGTTCGCGTAGTCTTACAGTATGAAGATACTCGGATGAACGACGTGGCCTGATAGACCAGTCATCCTAGTTAAACTATGTCTCCGTCTACTTGCACATTCTGACATGCAGTAATGAGGCGTATGGTTTGCGATATAACAATCAAGATATATTGCAATGTCTCAGTTGGTCGATCTATTTCTATAAGCACATAGATTCTAGTGGCAGTCGTGTATATGTTTCTATGTTTGACTCGGTTCTGTTGGAGAGATAGTGTTTTAAAACATTATGGTGCTACGTTTTCTGTGGAGTTGTACATCATGGTTGATTTTGAGGTATTAACAGGATCAGAGGGAATTGAACTTTTCAACGGTAACAAAGTATTTCTCTCACATGTTCATTATTTCGATGTGGATTGGATCTCTGGATGTAGATTGGATAGAGCAGTTTATGGTGCAGAGGTACAGCTCTGTCTCCTTGGAATGTTTAAGTGAGTTGTTGTCGGGAGGTTGGAGCTCAGAGGGAACTGCCACAATGCATGATGGATATAATGAACGATCTGTACACTGTTGCTCTTGTTTTTTCCTGTTAGCCAACTGTGATACTTAGGAGTAATCTAAGTATGTTTGCAATCCAATTTTGCTTTCTTTACCATGTCTTCTGTGGATTCTATGCATGTTGTAAAAAGGTTGTATATAACTAGTATAAAGTGGGTTCCTCACACTGGTGTGATGTGTGACTTCCGTTGTACTGTAGTTGCTGTTTAAGCTAGTAACCACAATAGTTACTAGTCATCGGATACCGTTGTATCTCTTCGTACTGGAGGAGTAATACACTAACTTCTTCTCACTTACTATCACTGTTAACTCCACAAGACGCCGACTAGAACAGTCGACTCTCAACTCTTCGACTCTCAAACTCTCATGACGCCCAGCTACTGGTTTCACAATACAGTTTCACAATACAAAGATAACCCTATTTATTATTGACTTCTGTAAGTGTGTGTGTATGTGTCCATCTGCGTACGAGCATGTTAGTGCTTGCGAGCGCGCGAGTGTGTATGGTATACGTTTATTCTTATATTCTTTAACTTGTTTCAGTCATATGACAGGGGCTATTCTGGAGCACCACTTTTTACTCGCAGAAATCGACTTATTCTTATTAAGTCTCGTACTCATTCTGTCAGTATCTTTGTCGAACCGCTAAGTTATGGTGACGTAAATATACCAATATCGGCTGTCAAGCGCGTTGGGGAAGGGATCAAACACAAACACAAAGACATACACATAAATATATACATATATATATATATATAAACGATGGGCTTCTTTCAGTTTCCAAATGCCAAATATACTCACAAGGTTTTGATCGGCATGAGCCTATAGTAGACGACACTTAACCAAGGTACCACGTGGTGGGATTGAACTGTTTTTGGGAAACGAGCTTCTTACCACACAGCCAAATATTTCTGATAAAATCGGTTCTTCTTGTTTTTAATGTTTTCTGTTGGTGCCAAGAAGGGAATTAGTGGGTTTGGTTGGTGGTACCTTAAGTCTTTTGTCATGGAATTGAGCCATCTGCAATTAAGACTCCATTATATATATATATATATTATATATATATATATATATATATATATATATATATATCCCCTCAGTCGAAGTGATTTCCAGCCAGTTCTTCTTTCAGAGTCGCTTCTTTCAGATTGGCTATGGTCATTCCCGTGTCACTCTTGATGGTATCAAGCCAGCAGGTTCTTGGTCGGCCTCTTCCTCTCTTGCCACTGACCATTCCAAACATGATGTCGTTCTTCAGGAATTTTCTCCGCATAATATGACCAAAATATGCCAATCTTTGCTTGGTGATGCTAGCGACAGTTTCGGCTTCATCATTGGTGAGCCTCGCTGTCCATGGAATCCGTAAAAGTCTTCTCCAACACCAAAGCTCGAATGCATTAATTCTCTTCTGGTCAGTTCTCTTTAGTGTCCAGCTCTCGCAGCCATATGCTGCTATTGAGAAGACAATTGCATACACCAATCTGCATTTGGTAGCAAGGCTGAAGTCTCTACTCTTCCAGACCTTGTTCATGCTGACCGTTGCCTCTTGGCCTAGTACTATCCACCGCCTTATTTCTGGAGTGCAGTTACCATTACGATTTATTTTGGAGCCAAGGAATATGAAATCATCTACCACTTCGATCTCTTTATTATCGATCTTAATGCTGATGTTTGTTGTGGCTGCTGTTGACATGATTTTTGTTTTCTTGACATTGAGGTACAGCCCAAAGTTCTCACTCTCTTTCTTGACTAGCAGGATAAGTTTCTCTAGATCCTTATTATTTTCTGCCAGCAGCATTTTATCATCTGCATAGCGAAGGTTATTAATATTTCTTCCTCTAATCTTCACTCCAATGCTGCTATCCTCCAGGTCTGCATTCCTCATGACCTTTTCAGCGTACATTTTGAAGGCTGCTGGTGACAGGATGCAACCTTGCCGAGTGCCTTTTCCAATCTCAAACCAATCAGTGTCGCCATATTGTGTCCGTACTGTAGCCTCTTGGTTTCGATAGAGTGATCTAATAAGCTGGTCAAGGTGTGAAGGTGTTCCCATTTTCTCCATAACTTGTCATGATCAATGCTGTCAAAGGCTTTGGAGTAAACAATGAAACACGTACGGCTTCTTTTGGTATTCTCTTGCCTTTTCCATAATGTACCGAAGGTTGGCGATGTGATCGCGGGTGCCACTTCCCTTTCT
>NW_021831872.1:37500-63095 GCF_006345805.1 Octopus sinensis | reverse complement strand
TTTTCCTACTCCAAGAAAAACGATTTTACAAATGCACGTTCCCACGGCTTTATCGATTACATTCTCACCTGGAATCGATTTTAGTAATTTTTCCAGACTTATACACGCCCTGATACCGTCGGTATCTACACATTAAATTTGAGTGCAATCGGATGGAGGATGCCCGAGATCTTAGAATACACACACACAGACTGACACAACGATTTTATATAATAGATTATTAACTACCAGTGTATTTATTATTGAACAATATTGTGTAGATCTGAAATGGCTTCAATTTTTTATGGCTACGAATTCTCTGGGGACTACGTTGGGAATCCCTGATGTAAACACACAGCTGCACCCTTGAAATTAAGTAATGTCGCCCTGAGTCAACTTGTTATCAAATATCTACAACTCCATTTATTCAATTACTCAAGTCTATCTATCTATCTATCTATCTATCTATCTATCTATCTATCTATCTATCTATCTATCTATCTATCTATCTATCTATCTATATATATATTATATATTATATATAGGGAGAGTTTACGAAAGAAAAAGACGAGGACAGGTGGTGTACAAAACAAACAGATGTATTAGTATAACGCTCAGGAATAGAAAAAGTCTTTTACGTTTCGAGGCTACGCTCTTCTACAGAAAGGAACACAGAAAACAAGGAGAGAAACAAGGAGAGAAAAAATGTGTGTAGCGGCTAACGATCTATCATGGCGTCTGACTCGGACAGAAGGGTTACACACGAGCTACCTATCTATCTATCTATCTATCTATCTATCTATCTATCTATCTATCTATCTATCTATCTATCTATCTATCTATCTATCTATCTATTTACATGCATGTGTATTTCATAGTTTTGCCGTGATGTTTTCAGAGGACTGACAAAACGGAGATTACTTAACTAAATCTATCAGCTTCCAGCAGTAGAGAGTTTAAGAGCTAGGGTACCCAGAGTGGAATGCCAGTGAGACATCTTGTAGGTTCATCATACCGCTAACATGAAGTGTCGTTATTGACAAAGACATTTGAACACACGCACGCGCGCACTCACACACATACACTCACATACACTCACACACACAGATACACATGTACGCATACACTCACACATATATTGCTTGTATATATATATACATATGTATATATGCATTTATATATATATATATATATATATATATATATATATAGGCGCAGGAGTGGCTGTGTGGTAAGTAGCTTGCATACCAACCACATGGTTCCGGGTTCAGTCCCACTGCGTGGCACCTTGGGCAAGTGTCTTCTACTATAGCCTCGGGCCGACTAAAGCCTTGTGAGTGGATTTGGTAGACGGAAATTGAAAGAAGCCCGTCGTATATATGTATATATATATATATATATATATGTTTGAATGTATGTTTGTGTGTGTTTATGTCCCCGTCACTTAGCGGTTCGGCAAAAGAGACCGATAGAATGAGTACTGGGCTTGCAAAGAATAAGTCCCGGGGTCGAGTTGCTCGACTAAAGGCGGTGCTCCAGCATGGCCGCAGTCAACCGACTGAAATAAGTAAAAGAGTAAGGGAAAAGAGAGTATAATATATATACATATATATATATTTGTGTATAAATATGTCAGTATGTGTATATATACGCACACAGAGATACATATACTCTCACACATGTATGTATATGTATATATATATGTATGCATTTATGTATATATATATATATGTATACGACCTACACTTATTATAAACATGTATATATATATATATATATTTCTGTATAAATGTTTGTACGTGTATACACACACAGAGATAAACACAGACTCATACATATATGTATATATAATATATATATATATATATCTATATATATATATATATATATATATATATATATATATAAACTAATAAAATAAGGGCAAAAGAAAAATTATAATGCCAAATATGCCGAAAATAGACAAATTGTCAATCACCATTATAATTTATGTGTCTCGAAACAAGCCGATAGAAATTTCTGAAAAATTCCGCTATATATATATATATATATTTGTATAAATATGTTTGTATGTGTATACACACACGCGCGCATGCACACACGTACTCATACACAAACACACACACACATACACACACACACATACACACACACACATACACACACATATATACAGAGAAAGAGAGAGGGAGACAGAGAGAGAAGTGAGAAGGATGAAAAGAGAGAAAGAAAGAGAGAGGGAGAAAGAGAGAAGATACACAACTTTGTATGTATGTGTAAGTGCACAGTAGGTTTGTGTTTGCTAATATATGTCAAATAAACAGGAATTGCAAGCAATTCGGATGTCCTTTTGTTAAAAATTAGAGGAAAGTCATGAATTATGCAGTGTTTCTCTCTTAGACTGATGTCGTAGCACTACAATTAATTCAATCTTTGTCTGTCCCTTGACTAATGCTAGAGAAGTACTAAAGTGGTCGCCTCTGACTCTTGATTTCCAAATGTGCTCTTTAACTGGAGTCACGAGAAAAGATAATTCAATTAAAGAAACAGCATATATGTAAATGTATGTACGTACATACATACATGCATAATTATTATATATATATATTATATATATATAATATAATATATATATAGTTCATAAATGAGGTACAGAGATTCTCCATGTAGGAGACACTTAGTAGTGCTCAAAAGATTCAAACTTAGTCTCAGATGTCTTTTCAGCAGATCAATTCCACAAGGGGAAGAAAGGCCATATGAGGGATCAAGTTTACCGGATATAGAAACAGTTATGCGAGTGAACAAATTAAATACATCAAATATATAAAATATATTAAATACACACACACACACACACACACACACACACACACACTCACACACACAGATGCAAAACTTGTGAAAGCAAAAGGTGAAAATATATTGATTTTTATGTTAATAGGTCCAGCTTACACAGAATACAAACGACAGCAAAAATTAAAGCGGTGGAAGAAAGATGTAATAAACCCAACAGCTATTTCTGAGGCTCGGTGACCCATAATAATGTTGATAGATTTAGTTCATCACAATATGCAGCCGTATAGATGCAGTTAACATTGGATGAGACGAACCTCTGTCATCTGGGTCAGTAAGCTCCTACATTTAAGATCTTAACGCAGAGAAGTTCAAACACAAAATGACTTAATGTGGAGAGCTAGCTGTATTAGAGGGAGGACTGGGAGGTATGAAGACATAGAATGGTGAGAAGGTAAAAGATAGTTCAAGAAGTGTGAGGGGTTAATAATGAGGGTACTAAGGGTGATAGTAGTAGAAGTGGATAGTAGGAAGATGAACAGGAGGGTGGGCGCAGATAGTATTTGAAGATGGTAAGAGCTTGGAGATTAAAAGAAGACTTACTAACGAGTATAGGACAAAATGCGCAATGAGAAGAGGTACTGCTAGAGAATCATGTACCATATATGGTCCGTGAGCAGCGTTAATATGGATACGTTGTTTCAAGACCAAGAGTCTCGTGAAGCAAGATAAAATTTACAAATTAAAGAAAATACTAGCAGTGTACTTTATAATAATATTTCTAATATATTACAATATTATATTATACATGCTGTAAGTAAATCTGTAAATCCATTAAAATAAATGGTGTTATTATGGTATACTTCGCACCTTGTTAGTTGCTGTAAAATAACCTACGCCTAAGTGACCCCACTAGGATAGTGTTTACACCAACCAGTTTAATTCACAATATTTGGCCACTCTTTGAAAAGAACTGGACAAATTTCGAACAACCAAGCCTGCAGAATTATACAAAGTTTACTGATTGAAGCATGATCAAAATGTTATTAAAACACAAGAAAAGCAGAGGCTTAAGGGTCCGTTGGTGAAGCTACAGCTCACCTGACCCCTTTTGCTATGAACCTCGCGCCGTCGGCACTCGAGATATTTGTCTCGAAAACCTGTGGTAGTTTTACACAGAAAGTATAACTCAAAAGCCACTTTTTAAATGGAAATCCTAGAAGTTGTCTTATTCATCCACTCGTGTAATACGCCGGCATATACGGTATTTTATTTCAACCTGATCACTATCAAACTTTCCTTTTCTAAGCTGAACATTTGTAAGTTGATCTTTTCACTTTAAATGCTGGAGAACTTTCGTAAATCTCATTTAGAATCAAAAGGACTGACAAACATAAATATATGCAGGATTCTCATCATTAATCCTTTGGATTAGTCTATTTATGATGATGTGGACTAAGATCTATACACACATATATACATACATACATGTGTGTGTTTGTTTGTTTGTTTGTTTGTGTGAGTGAGTGAGTGAGTGAGAGAGAGAGAGAGAGAGAGAGGAGAGAAAGAAAGAGAGTGCGGTGAATAAATTGTTGTCTAAATTACGCAAAAATGAAAATAACACTGACATCTCATTTTAAGAATTATATTTACCAAAATTGCATAAAAATGTCTTGAAATACTAAAGAGTAATCACCATTGGTTTCAACCACGGCCTCCAGACGACTTCAGAATCCCCTGCAATTTTATTAGTCGGCCTCCTTGTTTAAGTTAGTGAATACTGCCATAATCCTTGCCTTCAGTTCATCTTTGGTATTGCATGCATGTTTGAGCGTATTTATATATTGCGAATATATATATATTATATATATAATATATTATATATATATATATATATATATATACATATACATATACATAGATATGCATATATATATATCATGGGTGGGTTGAACCGAAAGAACACAAGGAGAAAACACAGAAAGCGTAATCCAACAAAAAATAACATACGGAAAACTAGACGGTAACATAAAGACGGAAAAGACACAGGGAACATTCGCAGATGATTTTCTCTTCAGTCAATGTCCGGGATATCCTAGCAGTTTCACGCTTTTTAACATTGAGACTGCTCGATCCCGGCAGAGCATTAAGTTTCTGGGAAAAGCTAACGAATGTATACAAGAACAAAAACAAGAAAGCTAATACAATACAAAGTGATGAAATAATAATAATACAACAATTGCAGCGTGGAAGGTG
Organism: Octopus sinensis; assembly: GCF_006345805.1. Lineage (NCBI taxonomy): Eukaryota > Metazoa > Mollusca > Cephalopoda > Octopoda > Octopodidae > Octopus > Octopus sinensis. The sequence continues at coordinate 58,067 of NW_021831872.1, read as the reverse complement.
TTTATAAGCAATTTTAGAAACACACAAAAGCCGTTAGATTTACTTCAGCAATTAAATTTTATTTGCCAATATATTTTCGATGCAGCACGGAATTTTTTCAGCGAACAGGTCGCGGTCTCAAAGCGACGAAAATATTTTGACAAATTAAATTTAAATGTTGAAGTGAATCTAACGGTTGGTGTGTGTTTCTTCTATGCTGCAATTGTTTTCGTTCCAGCACACGATCTCAGATCGGGTCACTTGCTATGCAAGTACATCTCCGTAATAATAATACAAGTGCACAGTAAAAACATTTTACATATACAAAAGAAAAAACGCTTTTCAGCTATACAACGGTGGTGGTGGGGAATAATTATACATATACAAAATAAATTAGAGGAAGAGCCTTTCGGCTAGCAGACGAACGCGGGAGAAATAGAAAGCCTTAACATCCTGAGCAATTGTGTCAATGCTGCGTCATCGACCAGCTCGTTTCTTGATTTCTTTAAGGCTTTAAATGTATCCACAAACCGTTTCGCTTGCCCTTTCGATCTTGAGTTATAAGGCGGCGTAGAGATGTGTTCAATAGTGTACATTTTGCAAAAACTTTTAAACTTACATGCTGTAGACTGCATACCGTTATCGGATACTATTGTGTCCGGGACACCATATTTTGCAAAGAGTTCACAAAGAAATTCTATTGTTACCGTGGAGGCTGGTTTCCTACATCTACATATTTCCGACCATTTAGTATAACTATCTACTACAATCAGGTAATATGCGCCATTTACTGGTCCAGTAAAGTCTATATGAAGCCTAATCCATGGTCTATCGGTTTTAGGCCACTGTTAGAATTTTACTGGTGGTGACTTGGCTGCAACGGCACAACCTCTGCAGTATTTCACCGACTCTTCAATGCCACGGTCCATTATAGGCCAATATACATAGCTTCTCATAAGTGATTCCATTCTGGAAATCTCAGGGTGACCAATATGAAAATCCTTTAATAAATGCTTTTGTAGTGCGGTCAGCACTATAACTCTTTGTGAATACATCAACACATTGTCGCACAGTGAGAAATGATTAGTATTTGTGTTTCACAAATTTTTATTTTCTTTGACCTTCAATGTTTCTTTCTTTTTATAATGAATTTGTTGTTCTCCGACTTTGATTTTATGTCTGGTAACGTAACTGGCAGTTCACGAATGACGTTACACAAAACATTTTTAATTTCATTTTACGCGCTCGAAGTGGCAATCACAGTATCTTCGAATGGTTCCGTGTTTTTTTAAATCAGTCTTGATAGACTATCTGCATGATCTAATTTCTAGTTCAATAATATCGCCGCCCAACGCTTTAAGCTATTAGCAGTATAGGTAGGAATTCTTTTTTTCGCCCCAAATATCGCTAATAACGGTCGGTGATCAGTTAGTGGCTGAAAATTTCTACCGTGAAAAAGTTTGCGAAATTTTTTCACCGCAAAAATGATCGCTAGAACTTCTTTATCGATTGACTATAATTGTTTTTTATTATATCAGAGAACATGAGGCATGAACCACCGCCTTCGTGTTACCATCTATATATTTACGTAGTATTACTGCTCCTATACCGTACTACAGGATCGAAGATTGCATCTATAATCTGTTGAAAAATCGCTGGTGCGACTTTTAAACCAAATGGTAACCTGTTATATTTATACAGTCCGTTATGACTGTTGACTGTTAGGTATTTCGAGCATCCATCGTCTACTTTAATTTGTAGGTACGCATTAGAGAGATCTAAATATCTTTCCACAGTTTAACTTCGCAAAAATATCCCCCGGGGTAAGTAGCAGATAGTGGCACGTTTTAAGAAATTCGTTTAAACTAGTGGAAAAATCAGGGCACACTGATTTTATTATTCTTTTTCTTAATATACACAGTTGGTGCTGCCCATTTAGAATATTCCACTTTTTGGATAACTCCAATTTTTTCTAACCTCTCTAATTCTTCATTGACTTGCTTCATCGCTGCGAAGGGTACTATTTGTTTTGTTTAAATACTTGTATAGTCTTTTCTTATATTTGAAAACACGGCTTTGTCTTGGTGCACAGCGCTATCGGATAGAACTTCAGGAAAAATATTTTCTTTCAATTCGTCTGTGTGTGTCCCCTTCACTATCACTTGACAGCCGATGTTGGTGTGTTTACGTATATTTTTACAGAACAGATTTATGGGGATGTCCCATAAATTAACAATTCCATCCAGTCAGTACCGAACAATTTTGTTGCATTGTTTAACACGAACACTTTTGCTTTCAAGGTTTTACTTCGAAATGTAACCTCAGTTATCATTTCGCCCCCAAAATGTAATTTATTTTTCTGAGACACCTTTCCCAATTTTTGAAGATTCCATTAATGAAGGCTTTCCTATTTTCTCCATGTGTCGGTGTTAGTAGTTGCAATATCACTGCCTGTATCTTGCTCTAACTTCACGTTCACATTATTGAATTTCATATCCACAAACTTAGCTTTGTGAACCTCGCCTAGACTTTGTGTTGAGAAAACCTTCCCAGAATTCTTTGCGATCGACCATTTTTTCATTATGCAATGTGAGCTTTTATGACCGATTTTTTGACAGTTAAAACATTTTAAATGTTTAAACAGACGGTTATTGCTAAAATGTAGACCTCCGCACCCGTAGCATGGATTGGGTCTTGATCTTCGTTTTCCAAATTTTTATCTGTTACAGGTCAACATGCATGCATGTGAGAGTAATCTTTTATTTACATAATGTCGTAGATTAATAATTCTCTGACATTCCTCTGCCACTGGCTGCAGGGTCAAATTCTGGTCTTGCTCTAGCGTTGTCAATATCCGGGCATGTATTTCTGCATCTTTGCTCGCAGTTAACCTTTGAACAAAAATCAAACATTTGAACATGTCCGGAGTTTATTATTATTATTATTATTATTATTATTATTATTATTATTATTATTATTATTATTATTATTATCATTATTTTAGACCTGATGAGTGACTATATTTTTAAATAGAATTAATTTTAGATCGATTTAAGTTTAAAACAGAATTGATTTTATTATTATTATCTATTTGAAAGTATAGCCACGAAACGCGCATAGTCTTTTTACTACTATTTACTATTTATTGTTTACGTACTTTATTGATTTTTAGAATAAGGTTTTTATAGTATATGTTTTCTATATGGTGTGAATAACGTCTTTCAATATTGAATTGTTTAACAAAGGCTTTTCTCTAAATTATATACATTATATTATATATATATATATATATATATTATATATATATATATGAGCAGATGCTGAAAATTTCCTCTCCTGGGTAGATGCCTGACATTCCAAATGTTTTGACAGGGTTTAGTAAAAAGAAAATGAAAAAACTGAAGGACCGCTACAAGAAGTGTGTAATTCTGAGAGGGAAATATGTTGAATAAAATCATAATCCGCCTGTATTTTCTGTTACTCCAAAATAGGAACTTTCTACACCGCTCGTACATGCATATATACATCTATCTATGTATCTATGCATGCATGCATGCATACATACATATACACACACATATACCTGCATATACGCACGCACCCTCGCGAATACATAACATGCACACACGCATATATTCATGGACATTTGTTTCCGGTTTTGTTGAGGAAATTTGATGCTACAAGAACTGTTGCCTGTGTATATCAATACATACATACCCATACAGACATATACACGAACCTAACACAGAATATATTGTTCGTTCTTCTCCTATTGCAATGACGTCAAAGCGCTTATTTCCGTAGAATGTTGTGTATACACCCGTCTGCCTATATTCTTTCATACGCGCACACCTATATATCCAGGTAGACTCAGACACATATACACACAAATACACACACACACACACACACACACACGCACACACACATGTTTATATATATATGTATATATATGTCTATGTACAAGTATATATACGTGTATATACATACATACATTCATACATACATACATATATATATATGCGTACACTCATACACACACATATAGATATAGAAATGGACTTATATAAATACATCCATACACGTATATGAGATATTGCAATCTCTGTATATATTTTACATATATATATGTGTATGTATGTATGCATGTATGTATGTATGCATGCATGCATGCATGTATGTATGTATGTATGTATGTGTGCATTTATGTGTGTATGTATATGCGCGTGTTCTTAGTCGAAGATGAAAGTAGGGGAGCGGGTGTATGACCTTTGCAGACTCTTGTGTGATGAGATCAATGTGGTTTGATGTTCAACTTCAACATGTGTAGGTCGACCTTTGAAGAAGAAAATTTGGGCGGAGAATAAATTCCACGGCGCTATAGTTACGCCGGAGAAGAATTAGACAAATTGTTTAGCACATGATCTGGAGAATGACGTACAGAAAAAGTGTAATGGAAGAAGGGGAGATAAGTGTTTTTTGAAAGACTGAATCGAAGCGCTATTCCATCTGTTGGATCATATATATATGAATGTATATATGTATGTATAGATAGATATCGATACAATATATATATATATTATATATATATATATATATATATATATAATATATATATATATATATATATATATATATATATATATATATATATATATATGTTATAGACATATCTCTACATATACGCATATACTCATAATACATCAAGTACAGGATACTACCGACGAGTGAAAGAGGCACACCAGTAATATGTACGGGACAAATTACCAAAATATATACAATAAGAAGAGGACATCACCAACGAGTGAAAAATACGTATACACATAATGAGAGACAAGTACAGGACAAAATACCAAAAGACCCTAACCCCTCCTCACTTGTCGACTGTTAATTACTCCCTATTTGACCTTTCAACGACAATATAGGAAAACTTCATCAAACAGCAGCATCCAGAAACAATCGACTAAGACAAAGATTAAGGGCCGTTAGGCCAAGACGCATGAAATGGGAAACAAAGAGAGAAAAAATTTAGGGAGGCGAGAAAAAATGACGTCCAGATAAATGCGCCTCACCCCTAGAAAAGACAGAGGTACAAAGCTTTAACTCTCCAGAAATTTTATATTTTAAAAATTTCTGGATGCTGCTGTTTTATGAAGTTTTCTTATATTATTGTTGAAAGCTCGAAATAGGGAGTAATTAACAAAATATAATACTGCTCACTTGCCCCTACCTCTCGAACACCACTATCCTTACAGGTACCCATCACTGTCCCTATCATATCACTGACTCCTTTACCTGCACTTCTAGCAACGTCATTTGCTGCATCGCCCGCTCTTTCTGCCCTTCTCTGTACATCGGTCAAACGGGACACCGCTTGGTTGACCGGTTCGCGCTATTTCCGCTCTACCGGTCATTCACTACAACACCTGTCTGTGTTTGGATTTTCTATGCACGGGAGCCATCCGGACTCCTGCCTTCGCCGTGAACAGGAATTAATCTTCTCTCTTCGCTCCTTTGCGTCACTTGGGCTCAATTCCCCTCCTCTCTCTATTTGACTCCCCTCCTCTCACCTATTCATCTGATACCTGTTTCCTCTCTTCACTCCTACCCACCTCTCTTCTTCTCTCTTACTCTGACACATAAATACTCACTCAACCCCTACCCACCTTCTCTCCTTATTGATACTCTTCCACCTACACTACACCCCACAAAACCCACTTCCACATACCACACCCCTACCCCCACCCAGTCACCCCACACCACTCAACACACACAACCACTGACTACTTCACAGCATCCACACTACGCACCATCATCTGCACACGCGCCCACCATCATTCACACACCCACACATTACAGACGCACACACAAGCGTGCACATCCATACGTCAAAGTCACTAGCCCCATATCCACACAAACACATTTACACATTCTCACATACACACACACACACGCACATGCAACTTCCTTTTGAGATCACGAATACTTTATTATCTCCCCTTCTTGCTACCCACTCCGGTCAAACATTTTTCCCAACCAGTCACCTTGTTTGAGCACCTTCTCACTTTCCTGAGTGTCAAACTTATACATCTGTTTTCGTCTATTGATTTCCTGTAAATTTCAACTGTATATATATATATATATATAATATATATGTATGTGTGTATGTATGTATATATACATGTATACACACACACACACACCACACACACACACACACACACAAACACACACACACGCACACACACACACAAACACACACACACACATATTGTCATCTTTCGCCACATTTCGCCATATTTCATTCGATAACGGCTGCCACTGATGCGCGAAGGGTTACAAATCAGACTGTTATCTAACACTCTGTTGAATCCCTAAAGCGAAACCGATTGGAAAGATAGGCCGTAGTGCATACATAATACTGTACACTTTGATGTATATATATATATATATAATATATATATATATATATATGTATGTATATGTCTCCTACTGCCGCTTGACAACCGGTACTAGTTTTTGTTGATGAGCCTGTAAATTAGCGGTTCGGTTAACCGGCCCCAGCACTTAAAGTACCAGACATGAAAGGTATAAATATTAAAATCGTCAGGACTGAGTTAAAACTGAACCTAAAACCCTTCGTTTTGACGACTCGGCTCTTTGCATGCATATGCCATACGCCCACAAGGTATCGGACTGATTACATTGACTGGAAACGATGAAAATTGTTGATTAGTGTTTTAAATCGATATTGATTAGTTTACAGAAACCATGTTTCTAGTATTTTTGATTTCCTCAGAAAATTTAAAAGATTTACTTCTGAAATCTAAGGCTCACCGATATTTGCTCATATTAATATCCACCGGGACACAGGCGCCAGGCGTTGTTCTGGATCATACAGTATAGTTACTTATTCATATTTACACCATCCACTATGCGCATATATATATATCTATATATATATATATATATATACATACACATTCTAAAGTTTAAATATTATTCTCTCTTAAAATATAGAAACAGCGGATGTTTAAAAAAATATCTATCCAGTGCAAGCGTAAGAAATGCCATGTTTTCTTCGGCAGAGAATGGAGTCAATGCACTATTCATATGTCCACCAGATGTGAAGGTCTCACTTTAAAGTGAAGCGAAGGGTGAGTATGAGAAGATATACAAGGAGGTGGAAAATGAGATGTGGGAACTCCTACTGTGAGCTGATGTACACAACACACTGCTTTTTCCACCCTGTCTCAGGTTGTTGGGTATACTGGGTTGTATATAATACAGGTTTTTATTTAGACGCAGCTTATTAATTCATGCAAACGCTGTTCTTAGTGGTGTTGTTTAGCCACGGGTGAGCTCTGACCTTCCAGCTGTAGTCATCCTAATTTTGTATTCTTTAAAGATCATTCATACTTAAAACGGGTCGTTATCATTCGAGGAAGATTTGGCTGGTATTTCGAGCTAGTGTAATAACTGCAAACGAAGGAAAGTCTCAGCTTTTAACAAATGAGTATGTGTGTGTGTATGTGTGTGTGGGTGTGTGTGTGTGTGTGTGTGTGTGTGTGTGTGTGTGTATTTGTATAAATGTATATATATGTATGTTTGCGCAAATACTTATATTTATCTATTTGTGTGTATGTATGTGTGCATATATATATATATATATATATACTCACACACAAATATATATATATATATATACATTGATGAATATGTGTATATGTGTATATATATGCGTACGTGTGTGTGCGCATATATATACACATATACATGTCCATATGTACATATATACATACATACACACACACATACATACACACACACACACACACACACACACACACACACACATATATATATATATATATAAACCAGCTTAGAGAAGAAGAAACGAAACCAAACCAAACGAATCGAATCGAATCGACGCGAAGGCGCTCAGTCATACAATAGTGTAATAAATAAAATATATGCATACATACAAACATATATGTACGTACCTACATCTACATGTATATATACATGCATATATCTCTTATTATAAAAGGCAGATTTTATCTGCCTCCCTTTGTCTCTTATAGAAATCTACAATATAGGATTTCTTCAATTACAATTTACCTAGCATTTTTAAGAGTAGAATAAATCGGGTCGTGCCAGGTCCAGTTTTTAAAATTTCAACCCCAATTAAGCAAAATTTAGAGAAAACTCACATTGTGGTGTGTAAGTCAAGTGCTTTTCTTAGTGTGGGCTATAGCACACGCACACACACACACACAAAAAGGGAGCGATCTGCTTCACTCACGCTATCACTCTAATTTCTACTCCTTTCTCTTTGCAAGTATGCAACGATTAAAGTGAAACTATTTCTATAAAACGAGAGAAGTGTACCTTAAACCACTACTAAAAAAAAAACACAGCAAACAGAAACAAATAAATACATAACGATTTACTCCTCACACAATTTCTTCAATTAGAGTTTACCCATGATTTTTCAAAGTACTTCCATTGGGTCATGCCATACAAAATTTCTTTCAATTTTACCCCCAAATAAGACAAAATTCGAGAAAACTCAATATTTTAACATTTCACTCCGAAAGCATTAATGTACATGTGTGCGTGCGTGAGTGTGTGTGTGTCATTCCTCACACACACGCATACACATACATATATGACAGTGACAAACACAAACGTTTCAAACAACTACATACAGGACGTGTGTGTTTGTTATTAGTAAAAAAAGGCGCCAAACACAACTCATTTCTCATTCCAACACATTTGCAAAGACACACGGACGGTCGAATTGCTATAACAATACAGAAAAGGTAAATTAGTTTTTAATTTACTTTCTGTCGTTAAATTTTGGTTGTATTAATTGGCGAGCCGAGCTTCTTTCAGTATATATTTATACATACATAAATATATACACATATTCTGTATATATTTTATTATATAATATTATATATAGATATATGTATATATAATTGCAGTATGAAACAGTGTTTATGTATAAACAGACGACACATATATATAGTTATTAATAAATGTATGCATCCGTTTTAAAGAAAAACCAAAAAATATTTTATTCTTTATAAATGTTGTGTTCAAAATAACATTTTCTTTTAAGAATGTATATAACAAAGTATGTGTATATAACTACGTGGCTTATATCTTTGTATATAAAAGTGAAGTTGTGTGTCTGTCTCCTACGATTTAGATTCCTAACTACTCCCACATTTTGCGGTGCAGTTTAACCAAAACCGGGTATCTTATAGTCGTGATTCATATCGAGCCCTTCTGGGTATTAGCGCGCGTCTACGATGAGTCTACGATTTAAAAAAATTTACCATCGTATTTTTCCATTTTAATGCATTTTTTCGCTATTATATAAGGGAAGTAACTCTCTAAAATATCTACGATGTGTCAACGATTTAAAAAAAAAATTTACCTTAATTTTTTTCCATTTTTAATGCATTTTTTTGCTATTTTTTGGCTATAACTCTCTAAAAATGCTTATATAGTTATTTCCCTTACAAACCCGAGCAACGCCGGGCGATACTGCTAGTAAATATATATACGTGTGTACAGGACACCACAAATAGACGTAGAACTCAACGAGAAACGAAAACGTAAAAACAAGCATGAAACGGACCTTTTTTTAACAACGAAAAAACAGAGTACAAGACAAACACACAAAGAAAATCCCCTTCATCAGCTGTCCCTAGTTCAACTCCAGCGTGTTTCGAAGGTGAGGACAGAACACGTCTCGTCGAACTATATATATATATATATGCATAAATATGTATGTATGTGTATATATACGTACATATGTAAATACGTACTCGTATAAATACGTAAACGTATAAATACGCACATATATAATACAAATACAATCTTCTCCATCTGAAACCCATAGACAAACGTCAATAAACATACGTACAAATGTATGTAAACATATGTGTGTGAATGCGTCTGTTCGTGTATGTCCATGTTTATGCGTGTATTTATAGAAATATGTTTATATTCGTTCGCGCTCACACACACACACACACACACTGCCAAATATGTTGAGATAAAATTTTTCGTGTAAACAACTACACAACAGTGATCAAGCAACATGCACTTTCCAAATGGCAGTCTGTCAGGTTTGATCTATTATCAGGAACGATGATCTGGTTTTTATGTAACCAATGCTGGTTTCCCTTCAACAGCTGGATGCCTGGATCCGTCAGATCCTTCTTTAGTAAGACTTAGAAGACGTTGCTTCACTTTGCATAGATTTAGTAGCAATTAGGCAATTGTGAATGAATTACACAAGCGGCCTCTCATCTTGTATGGTTACTAAAGGCGTAAATGTATAAACATCATCATATCTTCATACACTACACACACACACACACAAACAGACTCATACACACACACACACACACGTGCACGCACACACATACGCACACATTTAAGAAAAAGGAGCTAGTAAGAATTTTGGATGATTACTTATTTAGCACTTTCATCTCGTTTCGGTGAATCATCAGAACAGATTTTAGAGAAAATGTATGCCTGTAATTGAATGCGGAAGAGAATGTTCTTTTACTATCTACATATATATATGTGTGTGTGTGTACATATATATAAATTTCATATTTTATCAACTCCATTTGGGATTTCTATTCCAATACATAGCAAACCCAGCTGCTAGCTGTAAGTTATAAAACAATTTTTTCAGCTCATCGAACATCGATACGGGGAAAATTTACCACCTTCTACGTCACTATTGTTCCTGAACGTTGTTTTTTAAACCTTCTACGGGCTGCCCGAAGCTTGCTATTTTGCTACACCTTGATCCTTAAATATTACCTTTACATACATACACACATACATACGTACATATACATTCATACATACACACACACACACACACACACACACACATACACATATATATATATATATATCTCTTATTATAAAAGGCAGATTTTATCTGCCTCCCTTGGGAGTTATACAAATCTACAATATAGGATTTCTTCAATTACAATTTCACTAGCAGTTTTAAGAGTACAATGCATCGGTCATGCCAGGTCCAGTTTTTAAAATTTAAACTCCAATTAAGCAAAAGTTACAGAAAACTCACATCTGGTGTGTGTGTCAAATGCTTTTCTTAGTCTGGTTTACACCACACGCAAACGCAACACACACAAAGGGAGCGAATTGTTTCACTCACGCTATCACCATTCTCCTCCTTTGTCTTTGCAAGTTGGCAGCTATAAAGTGAAAACAGTGAATCCGACAGCGATTAAGAACACGAATTAGCACCTGAATGGAGAGTGAAAATTTAAAAACTGTTTCTTTCGGTGATTTTCTGAAGAAACTGCACCAAGCCACAGACTTTCCCAGAAGAGTAAAGCCTTACACTATTTCTATTTACTTTTTCGAATGAGCCCATTTGAAATCATTACGGCAGAAACGAACGTTACGCTAAACGTAAACAAAACGAAAGAAAGGATAGTTTGTTATTCCCACAACTTAAATGAAATTAAGGCCTATTTTGCCATACATATTATTATGGGTATCAGAAAGTTACCCATAATAACAAATTCTATCGTAAAATTTTGTTGTATACCCAATTGAATATTAGCTAATAACTCATTTTCTATAGCGATGTTTGAACAAATTTAAATATTTTACAGAAAGTTACCCAGAATAACAAATTCTATCGTAAAATTTTGTTGTATACCCAATTGAATATTAGCTAATAACTCATTTTCTATAGCGATGTTTGAACAAAATTTTAATAATTTTACAGAAGTTACCCAGAATAACAAATTCTATCGTAAAATTTGTTTATACCCAATTGAATATAGCTAATAACCCATTTTCTATAGCGATGTTTGAACAAAATTTTAATAATTTTACAGAAAGTTACCCAGAATAACACTAATCCCTATCGTAAATTTTTTGTTGTATACCACCATTGGATATTAGCTAATAACCCATTTTCCTATAGCGATGTTTGAACAAAATTTTAATAATTTTACAGAAAGTTACCCATAAAACAAATTCTCTACGTAAAATTTTGTTGTACACCCATTGAATATTAGCTAATAACCCATTTTCTATAGCGATGTTTGAACAAAATTTTAATAATTTTACAGAAAGTTACCCAGAAAAACAAAACGAGCCCTTCTGGGTATTAGCGCGCGTCTACGATGAGTCTACGATTTAAAAAAAAATTACCATCATATTTTTCCATTTTAATGCATTTTTTTTCGCTTTTATATAAGGGAAGTAACTCTCTAAAAATATCTACGATGTGTTCAACGATTAAAGAAAAATTTCCTCTTTAATTTTTTTTCAATTTTTATGCATTTTTTTGCTATTTTTTGGCTATAACTCTCTAAAATGCTTATATAGTTATTTCCCTTACAACCCGAGCAACGCCGGGCGATACTGCTAGTCTTATTATAAAAGGCAGATTTTATCTGCCTCCCTTTGTAAGTTATAGAAATCTAAAATATAGGATTTCTTCAATTACAATGTACCTAGCATTTTTAGAGTAGAATGCATCGGGTCATGCCAGGTCCAGTTTTTAAAATTTAAACTCCAATTAAGCAAAATTTACAGAAAACTCACATTCTGGTGTGTATGTTCAAATGCTTTTCTTCGTCTGGTTTACAGCACACGCAAACGCACACACACAGTGTGCAACGAATAAAGTGAAACTAGATGTAATATTTAAAAAGAAAGCAGCAAACAGAAACAAAAATACATAATGATTTACTCCTCACACAGTTCTTCAATTAGACTTTACCTATGATTTTCAAGAACTTCCATTGGTTCATGCCATACAAAATTTCTTTCAATTTCACCCCCAATTAAGACAAAATTCGAGAAAACTCATATTTTAAACATTTCACTTTGAAGCTTTACTCTGCCTATTACTCCCATTCCTCATTAGACACATAGACACGCTAATAATACGACAGTGTAATTGTTGACAGACATTGTAAGCTAACGTGTGTCTGCGTGTGGTCTGTTGTGTGTGTGTGTGTGTGCGTGTGTGTGAGGGTGTGTGTGTGTGTGTGTGTGTTGTGTGTGTGTGACAGGGACGACCCATTCAGACTGGTCTCCTTTTTGCTAGAAGATCACCTATGCTACACCACTGGTTTTCAGTTCATATAATCAATTAATATTCACAAGAAGAAGGACTGTTCATTATAATACATCAGTTCTCATCGGACAACTGCACAAACATTTGCCATTTTACACATGTATGTAAACAATTCCTTTCTTTTAGAATTTCAATTCATTTAATTTTTCAATTCATACAAAGTTATTTAGGACGAATATAACATCTAAAGTTATCTCTCAAAGAAGCAGAAAGATCGCCCAAAAGTGTATATAGATATTTATCAATGTATGTGTATCTAGGTATGTATATATACATACATATATAAGACATTAAGGTGTGATTTGAGGGAGATTTGCTGCTATTTCTACCATGTCTAGCTGCCATGTAGGGGTCTCCCTCATAGGCTCATACATACATATATACATAGATAAGACAGTAAGGTGTGATTTGGGGGAAATTTGGCTGCTATTTCTACCAGGTCTAGGTACCATGTAGAGGTCCCCCTCATTGGCTCATATCTATATACATACATAAGACAGTAAGGTGTGATTTGAGGGAGATTTGTGCTGCTGTTTCTACCAGGTCTGTTAGGCCTTCTCATGTAAACTCAAGCTTTCTCATGCCTTGAACATAAGACCAAAGCAGAGAATGTATTCTTTTATTCTTCTGCTTTTTCCAGCCATTGGTCTGTGGCCATGCTGGGGCAATACCTTGAAGAATTGTAGTTTAATGAATCAACTCCAGTTTTATTTTTTTGTAAGCATTGTACTTATCTATCTGTTTCCTTTGTCAAACCACTAGGTGACAGGGATGTAAACAAACCAACATTCGTTGTCAAGCAGTGGTGGAGGACAATCACAAGCACAGACACGCACACACACACACATACATGCATACACATATACACACATACATACATACATACATATATATATATGTGTGTATATATATTGCAGCGTGGAAGGTGTTTGTAAGCCATTTAAGAAACACACAAAAACCGTTAGATTCACTTCAACATTTAAATTTAATTTGCCAAAATATTTTTCCTCGCTTTGAGACCGCGACCTGTTCACTGACAAAAAATCGTGCTAACAGGTCGCGGTCTCAAAGCGACGAAAATATTTTGACAAATTAAATTAAATGTTGAAGTGAATCTAACGGTTTTTGTGTGTTTCTTAAATGGCTTATAAACACCTTCAACGCTGCAACTGTTTTCGTTCCAGCACACGATCTCAGATCAAGTCACTTGCTATGCAGTACATCTCTGTAACTATATATATATTTAATATATATATATATATATATATATATATATATATATATATATATATATATATGTATATTGGTAAAAACAGTAAGATAACAAAAGAAAGAAAGAGACCTCAATATTATGTAATAGAGGAAATCTTTATATATAAAAGTGAGGTTTGTTGTCTGTCTCCTACGATTTAGATTCCTAACTACTCCCACATTTTGCGGTGCAGTTTAACCAAAACCGGGTATCTTATAGTCGTGATTCATATCGAGACCGTCTGGGTATTAGCGCGCGTCTACGATGAGTCTACGATTTAAAAAAATTACCATCGTATTTTCCATTTTAATGCATTTTTTTCGCTAATATAAGGGAAGTAACTCTCTAAAATATCTACGATGTGTCAACGATTTAAAAAAAATGTTCCTTAATTTTTTTTCCATTTTTAATGCATTTTTTTGCTATTTTTTGGCTTAAAAATGCTTATATAGTTATTTCCCTTACAAACCCGAGCAACGCCGGGCGATACTGCTAGTAAATATATATACGTGTGTACAGGACACCACAAATAGACGTAGAACTCAACGAGAAACGAAAACGTAAAAACAAGCATGAAACGGACCTTTTTTTAACAACGAAAAATCAGAGTACAAGACAAACACACAAAGAAAATCCCCTTCATCAGCTGTCCCTAGTTCAACTCCAGCGTGTTTCGAAGGTGAGGACAGAACACGTCTCGTTCTCGTCGAACTATATATATATATATATGCATAAATATGTATGTATGTGTATATATACGTACATATGTAAATACGTACTCGTATAAATACGTAAACGTATAAATACGCACATATATAATACAATACAATCTTCTCCTCTCTCCATCTGAACCCATAGACAAACGTCAATAAACATACGTACAAAATGTATGTAAACATATGTGTGTGAATGCGTCTGTTCGTGTATGTCCATGTTTATGCGTGTATTTATAGAAATATGTTTATATTCGTTCGCGCTCACACACACACACACACCACTGCACATAATATGTTGAGATAAATTTTTTCGTGTAAACAACTACACAACAGTGATCAAGCAACATGCACTTTCCAAATGGCAGTCTGTCAGGTTTGATCTACTATCAGGCACGATGATCTGGTTTTTTTAACTATCAATGCTGGTTCCCTTCAACAGCTGGATGCCTGGATCCGTCAGATCCTTCTTTAGTAAGACTTAGAAGACTTGCTTCACTTTGCATAGATTTAGTAGCAATTAGGCAATTGTGAATGAATTACACAAGCGGCCTCTCATCTTGTATGGTTACTAAAGGCGTAAGTGTATAAACATCATCATATCTTCATAACCACACACACACACACACACAACCCTCAACATCACACACACACACACGTGCACGCACACACATACGCACACATTTAAGAAAAAGGAGCTAGTAAGAATTTTGGATGATTACTTATTTAGCACTTTCATCTCGTTTCGGTGAATCATCAGAACAGATTTTAGAGAAAATGTATGCCTGTAATTGAATGCGGAAGAGAATGTTCTTTTACCATCTATATATATATGTGTGTGTGTGTGTGTGTGTACATATATATAAATTTCATATTTTATCAACTCCATTTGGGATTTCTATTCCAATACATAGCAAACCCAGCTGCTAGCTGTAAGTTATAAAACAATTTTTTCAGCTCATCGAACATCGATACGGGGAAAATTTACCACCTTCTACGTCACTATTGTTCCTGAACGTTGTTTTTTAAACCTACTAACCTTCTACGGCTGCCCGAAGCTTGCTATTTTGCTACACCTTGATCCTTAAATCTTACCTTTACATACTACAACACATACATACGTACATATACATTCACACATACATACATACACACACACACACAACCACACACACACACACACACCCACACAACACACACATATATATATATATATATATTATATATATATATATATATATATATAATATATATCTATCTCTTATATAAAGGCAGATTTTATCTCCCTCCCTTTGTAAGTTATATAAATCTACAATATAGATTTCTTCATTCATTACAATTTACCTAGCATTTTTAAGAGTAGAATGCATCGGGTCATGCCAGGTCCAGTTTTTAAAATTTAAACTCCAATTAAGCAAAATTTACAGAAAACTCACATTCTGGTGTATATGTCAATGCTTTTCTTAGTCTGGTTTACAGCACACGCGCAAACGCACACACACAGTGTGCAACGAATAAAGTGAAACTAGATGTAATATTTAAAAAGAAAGCAGCAAACAGAAACAAATAAATACATATATTTACTCTCTCACACAATTTCTTCAATTAGACTTTACCTTATGATTTTTCAAAGAACTTCCATTGGTTCATGCCATACAAAGTTTCTTTCAATTTCAACACCCCAATTAAGACAAAATTCGAGAAAACTCAATATTTTAACATTTCACTTTGAAGCCTTTACTCTGCCTATTACTCCCACTTCCTCATTAGACACATAGACACGCTAATATATACGACAGTGTCAATTGTTGACAGACATTGTAAGCTAACGTGTGGTGGTGTGTGTGTGTGTGCGTTGTGTCTGTGTGTGTGTGTGTGTGCGTGCGTGTGTGTGAGAGAGAGTGTGTGTGTGTGTGTGTGACAGGGACGACCCATTCAGACTGGTCATCCTTTTTGCTAGAAGATCACCTATGCTACACCACTGGTTTTCAGTTCATATTAATCAAATTAATATTCACAAGAAGAAGGACTATTCATTATATACATCATTTCCAGTTCCATCGACAACTGCACAAACATTTGCCATTTTACACATGTATGTAAACAAATTCCTTTCTTTTAGAATTTCAATTCATTTACTTTTTCAATTCATACAAAGTTATTTAGGACGAATTAACATCTAAAGTTATCTCTAAGAAGCAGAAAGATCGCCCAAAAGTGTATATAGATATTTAATGTATTTATATATTCATCTATACACACATGTATGTATATATATATATACATACATAAGACAGTAAGGTGTGATTTGAGGGAGATTTGGCTGCTATTTCTACCATGTCTAGCTGCCATGTAGGGGTCTCCCTCATAGGCTCATACATACATATATACATAGATAAGACAGTAAGGTGTGATTTGGGGGAAATTTTGCTGCTATTTCTACCAGGTCTAGGTACATGTAGAGGTCCCCCTCATTGGCTCATATATATATACATACATAAGACAGTAAGGTGTGATTTGAGGGAGATTTGGCTGCTGTTTCTACCAGGTCTGTTAGGCCTTCTCATGTAAACTCAAGCTTTCTCATGCCTTGAACATAAGACCAAAGCAGAGAATGTATTCTTTTATTCTTCTGCTTTTTTCCAGCCATTGGTCTGTGGCCATGCTGGGGCAATACCTTGAAGAATTGTAGTTTAATGAATCAACTCCAGTTTTATTTTTGTAAGCATTGTACTTATTCTATCTGTTTCCTTTGTCAAACCACTAGGTGACAGGATGTAACAAACCAACATTCGTTGTCAAGCAGTGGTGGAGGACAATCACAAGCACAGACACGCACACACACACACATACATGCATACACATATACAC
The DNA here is from genome assembly GCF_006345805.1 of Octopus sinensis. NCBI lineage: Eukaryota > Metazoa > Mollusca > Cephalopoda > Octopoda > Octopodidae > Octopus > Octopus sinensis. The sequence continues at coordinate 40,087 of NW_021831872.1, read as the reverse complement.
ACATACATACATACATACATATATATATATGTGTGTATATATATATATTGCAGCGTGGAAGGTGTTTGTAAGCCATTTAAGAAACACACAAAAACCGTTAGATTAACTTCAACATTTAAATTTAATTTGCCAAAATATTTTCCTCGCTTTGAGACCGCGACCTGTTCACTGACAAAAAATCGTGCTAACAGGTCGCGGTCTCAAAGCGACGAAAATATTTTGACAAATTAAATTTAAATGTTGAAGTGAATCTAACGGTTTTGTGTGTTTCTTAAATGGCTTATAAACACCTTCAACGCTGCAACTGTTTTCGTTCCAGCACACGATCTCAGATCAAGTCACTTGCTATGCAAGTACATCTCTGTAACTATATATATATTTATATATATATATATATATATATATATATATGTATATTGGTAAAAACATAAGATAACAAAAGAAAGAAAGAGACCTCAATATTATTAAATAGAGGAAATCTTTATATATAAAGTGAGGTTGTTGGTCTGTCTCCTACGATTTAGATCCTAACTACTCCCACATTTTGCGGTGCAGTTTAACCAAAACCGGGTATCTTATAGTCGTGATTCATATCGAGACCGTCTGGTATTAGCGCGCGTCTACGATGAGTCTACGATTTAAAAAAAAATTACCATCAATTTTTCCCATTTTTAATCCATTTTTGACATATATAAGGAAGTAACTCTCTAAAATTTCTTATTAAATCTCAGAACGTAAAGAGCTACAGTAACACCCCTCCCCCTTTGTGGTTAGCCATATTGAGATGGCTATTATACTTTACATCTCTAAAAATGCTTATATAATTATTTCCCTTACAAACCCGAGCAACGCCGGGCGATACTGCTAGTTATATATATATATATATGTATGTATGCATGTATGCACACATACATATACATACAAACGCAGGTACACACACACATACATGTATGTATATATATATTATCTATATATTTATATATATATATTATATATATATATATATAATATATATATATATACATACACACACACACACACACACACACACACACACACACCCACACCACACATATATATAATATATATATATATATATATATATATATTATATATATATATATATACATATATCAGAAAATTTTTGAAGTTGAGAATGCGCCAAAATTTTAGAATAAATTTCAGTTTATTGATATTTAAAAAGTCATTAGAATACCATGACGATTTCCATAATCTCTATATTTTCTTTCTTTTTTAATTTCCCAATGTTAGTTAAATAATAATAAAAATAAATTTTTTACTTTGCGCTCCATCATTATATGTCTGAAAAGAGGTAAAATTTATTCGAATTTCAATAACTATAAACAGAAACTGCAGAAGAACAGCGATACAAAATAACCAACACAAACAACATTAAACAAGACAGTGTATTTATACATAAAAATTTTTAAAAATGTTCCTTCTCGAGCCATGCCAGGCTCATAAGGGCTGGTTTCCCGGTTTCAGTGGCGTAGAAATCCCCCACCTGGACGGGATGCTGGTCTGTCGCGGGATTACTCATTTTTGCCAGCTGAGTGGACTGGAGCAACGTGAAATGAAGTGTTTTGCTCAAGGACACAACGCATCGCGCGGTCCAGGAATCGAAACCACAACCTTACGATCATGAGTTCAACACCCTAACCACTAAGCCACGCGCCTCCACGTATTTCTACATGGACATGGTTAAATGATTAAGAGGTTTGCTATGCATTCACCAAATATCAGTTTAGATTCAGTTACGTGACAAGTGATCAACGGAAACTATATGGAATCTATATGGATCAACGGAAATTACATGGAAGTCGTTCGGATGGATCCTCTCTGTAATTTAAAGGTTCAAAACCGTGACCCTATTCTGACTGACTGCGCCTCACAATGACATTAAGGCTACGCATATTTGCGGAATACTCTACCGCTTAAACGCGCTAATTCTATGAATCACGTATTGAACAAATAACTAAAAACTCATTCTTGAGAATTTTGGCCAAGATCGATTCGTGCGTGTGTATATAGGTACACAAACTCACATGCACACACACACACACGCATATATTCATATGTGTATATACATACATATGTATGTATGTATGTATACATATACATACATACATATATATATATATATATATATATATATATATATATATATATTATATATATATATATATATATATATATATTATATATATATATATATATATATATATATATATATATATATATATATATATATATATATATATAGGGAGAGTTTACGCAAAAAAACAAAAGACGAAGACAGGTGGTGTACAAAACAAACGGATGTATAAGTATAACGCTGAGGAATAGAAAAAATCTTTTACGTTTCGAGCCTACGCTCTTCTACAGAACGGGACACAGGAAAAACAAGGAGAGAAACAAGGAGAGAAAAATGTGTGTAGTGGCTAACGATCTATCATGGCGACACTAGTCGCCATGATATATATATATATAAGGGTTGCATACTGTCAATCTAACACGAACGTGACAGTAGGGGGGTACTGTGAATGTATTTCTGATATATATTATA
>NW_021831872.1:17500-35000 GCF_006345805.1 Octopus sinensis | reverse complement strand
AATACGGGAGATAACTCTGAGTATGTTACGTTATTTATAACTCTAACCTCGTTAGTAAAACATGGCTTTCTCTTAGTGATATTATAATCTCTAAGTAAATGTATAATTTTGTGTATTTGTTGGTATACGAAAATAGAATTGTTTACAAGTTCAGTAGTTCACAGATGTCACCCGTATGAAAAACAATAGTTTAGTGTTAACATTTTTAATGCATCGAGGATATCCCCTTACCTTCCTTGCTATTAACAATAACCCTCTTACGTTTAAACATTCACATTTGGCAGTTTTACTAATAACATTTACTTTAACCTGTTTCTAATGGCTTCTGCATCATCATCATCATTATCGTCGTCATCATCGTCTTCAACATCATTATTAGTATCACTATCATCATTAGCACAGCGATTATCATTATCAGCACCGCCACTACAATCAACCCCACCACTGCTCCCAACTCCACTACCACCACCGTGCGCACTACCAACTACCACGACCACTACTACAACGTCTGCAAACGTTTCCAACATTTGCTTTCGTTAACTCTAACAAGATTGTTCTACTAATATTAATATAATGTAGGTTGGCTGAGTCGTTAGCACTCCAGGCAAAATGCTTAGCAGTATTTGGCCTGTCTTCATCTTCTGAGTTCAAATGCTGCCAAGGCCGACATAGCATTTCGTCTCATTCAGTGTCGATAAATGATGTACCAATTGAGCACTGGGGTCGATGTAAATCGACCTAACTTTTCCATAAAATTGCTGGCCTTGTGCCGAAATGTTAAACCAATATTAGACTGAGCTTAGCAGAACCGTTAGGACGTCGGACAAAATGCTTTGCGTTCTGAGTTCGAATTCCGTGGAGGTCGATTTTGCCTTTCATCCATTCGGGGTCGATAAAATAAGTACCAGTTCAAAGCTGGAGCCGATGTAACGATTTATCCCTTACTCCAAAATCGCTGGTTCTGTGCCAAAATTTGTCAGACATTGTAAAACTAGTGTTGTGCCACAGTCTTGGATATGTATTTACAGATACACACACACACACACATACACACACGCACGCACACGCACACACACATATATACACTTATATAACTTACACACACTACCATAAAACGTGCCTGTGTTTGTGTGTGTGTAGAAAAAGCATAAGATCATATGGTTTACTGTCGTTGCGTTTTTCTTGTTATTGTTGCTGGTAAACTTTGTATTGCTCACTGCATGCATTTATTAGGATAATGGATAGAATTAGCAATCGGATATCCTTTCAAATGGCATTAACCAATTCCCAACTACAAAAGCTAACTAAACAGCGTCGGACAGGCACGTGTGTAGAAATATAAATATAAATATAAATATGTATGTGTATGTGTGTGTGTGTGTACATATGCTTGTGAACATATATGTCACTTTAGCTCTTATACTTGCTTCAGTCATTAGACCAAGGCAATGTTAAGGCACCGTACCGAAGGATTTAGTCAAAACAACCTAACCCCTGTAATTTTACTTCTTTATGTGTGAAACTCATTCTATCAATTTCTTTTTGCCGACCATCCAAGTTAATATATACAAGACACGTATAGGAACTCATAGTAAAGATAAGAATTGAAAGAATGAAAGCGAGTCCACATTTAGTTCTTCACCAATAGCTATATAAAAGGACTGTGGTTAAAGTTAGGATAAACCTTAGCGTAATTTCGAGAATCCAGGAATTCAAATGTTGCAAAGTATTTGCATAAATAGAGGAGCTAAGAAATGTGAAGTGAGAGAATAGATGTGCATTCCATTAGTCTACAGCCGTTTCATAATCATGAATCATAGCTGCATATTCCATTACTCCAAAATTATATGTAGATACTTGTGTGAGACATTCATAAGAGTTGGAAAATACTGAAAAATAGCTTTTGAAAAATAGTTACTTGTCAAAATAGGGGATTGTAAAGAAACTTTAGGCATTATTAACTCACCATTACACGTGTTTCATTTGCTAATATGAGTTACAAAATTGTATATGTAGGATAAACATGTTAGACATCTCCTATTTGAAATAGAATGAAACCATATTATTCGAATTTCTATCGTACAAATTCGTGGTAGCTAGCTCATAAAGTAGTACTCAATACATAAATACCACATGGAGAGAGTGGTATGCTGTTGGGTGTGGTTAATACTTCGTGGTTGAAAAATACCGACGTTTTCTTGATATCTGAGGGGTCCATCCAGAGTAGAGGGAGAAGAGAAATGAGCAAGGAGACGAGATGTTACTGAAAGCCGTCGAGTGAATCCATCCGTTAATTTTTTTGTCAGTTATCTTATTTTTAATCATTTCTGTTTTCATTAGCACCTCCACATGAATACAAAACACGCACGCACATGCAGGAGTTGTCTCACACCTTTTCAGAAGCAGAAACGAGTCAATTTCTTCTAGGCTCTTTTGGCAATGTGCCAGGAAAGTGGGGAGGACATTTTCGGCAGACTTATCACACAGGACGAAACATGGGCCTGCCACTATGTTCCTGAGCCTAAAGTCCAATAGAAGCAATGGAAGCATGATAACACATCACCTCTAAAGAAGGCTCATTTCCAACACTCAGCAGGCAAAGTGATCCTCAGTCTTTTGAGACCAGCGCGTAGTAATGATGGATTTTCTGGCAAAGGGCACCACGATTATCGGGGTATATTCTGCGTTTCTGTTTCAGAAATTATGGGACGCCATCAATCTAGAGAGGTGTTGCGTACTGACCAAAGGAACCGCCTCCTCCGAGACAACACCCCAGTTCACAAAGCGCATGCTGCCCAGAGGAAAGCTTACTCCTGCAGCTATGAAATCCTTCTTCGTCCCCCTTCTGACTTCTACCTCTTTCCAATCATGAAGTCTTTTTTGAAGGGGAAGCACTTTTCGGATGATGATGAACTTATTTCCGAGGTAAAGTCTTGGCTCCAGACACAACCTACCTACTTCTACAGACGAGTTCTTCGCAGCTGCATAAAGCGATGGCAGAAGTTTGTCACCGTTGGTGGTGGCTATGTAGAGAAGGACTAACAATTATGCCTAATTATTTGGAAAGTGGGTCGGGGAAATCTGTAATGAACACCTCTCGTGTGTGTGTGTATATATATGTGTGTGTGTGTGTGTGTATATACATACACATACATACTACATACACACATATATACATGTATGTATGTATGCCTGTATGTATACGTAGCGGTCTACGGCATGCACCAATTTAATCTCTTCTAATTTGTAATTATTTTCAAAGATATACAAACGCATCTGAAGTTCTTTCAAATTACTCGTTCTCTATGTTGCACTGACTGGAATCAGCGCTACTTAGGGTTCTGAATTAAGAGGGACTGATTACCGTTGTGCTGAGGATGTAAGTCAGGGGGAAGAAGATTCATAAGTACCATTGACAAATAACCACGGTTTGCTGAACGCCAACTATCATACCCAATTTATTAATCGAACCCTTCATAGACACATTTAGAGAAGGATGTTGTCAGGGTTAATGTGGACATTTTCTGATATAGAAACTGTAGAGTCATGACTTATTCTCATATGTTGGTAGTTTGTCTCCGATTGCTTTCACGGGCATTTTGTGTTGTTTCCGAGATCACGGGGAGCGAATTAGCTAGCCAATTAATTTAGTAATTTTTAATATCTCATCTCTACGTTGTATACACGAATACATCATTGCTTCATCCTGGCTAAACAGACATGGTTGGAAGCATCCTAGTCATGGCAAGTCTATTACGAGGCATTCTAGTCACGGTTTGCCTGTTACAGTTAAATCTGTTGTTGTTCATGTTCTTTTTTAATCCCAGGTGAACCATGATGAAGCAGACCTACGTACGTCCCTACATACATACAAACATATGCATGTACATATAACTCTTCGTTCTTTGTTCATTTCCCAAGCGTTAAACTAATACACCTGTTTGTTGTTCCTACACCTGTCTTCCACTTCTGCTTTCTGTAAATCTGAACTAAATATATGTACACACACACACATATATATACACGCAAACATAGTCACAAATACGTATACATGTACATACGTACATACATACAAACAAACATTTATACATATGGCGTGACTGTGCGGTTTTATTGCGCTTTTATACCTTTGTAATAACTCATTTTTCGTAAGCAGTCTAGTCAAACTACATCCACTTAGTCATATCACTCTAACCTATCATACTCACTAACCCATCCATTCCTCCACATTTTACTTATATAATATTTAATTTAATCTGATTTAATTTAATCTAATTTAAGCTAATCGAATCAAGTCTCAGTATTAATTTTTACTCTCCTACCTACCCATAGTTAACCATGACCTAATTGTTTTTATGTTTTTATGCATCTATATATTTTTATCTAGTTTGTTTTTATGTTATCTGTTAACCACTAACCAACCATAACACCGTCGTGGCCTTTCAAAAAGAATTGCTGCCCAATTAGGCTACGGGACTGCCCATAACCCCCTCTCCATTACCCATATGGGTGCAGCAACTTGTTAACCCCAAAATAACGGAAGCAAATACAGTATCTTGGTCACTACCCGGATATTTACTTCTTTTAATACTAACTGCTATCATAACTATTAGTATAATCTTTCACCCCCGTAATGGGGACCATAATCTCAAGCCCTCAACTGTAAACATATCGTAAAATTATATGTATGTGTATATTCATATGCGTTAGGAAGGGTGGATTCCTGTAGTGGTTCGTATTTCTCTGGGATATGAATATACACATACATATAATCTTACAATATGTTTACAGTTGAGGGCATGGGATTATGGTCCCCATTACGGGGGTGAAAGATTATACTAATAGTTATGATAGCAGTTAGTATTAAAAGAAGTAAATATCCGGGTAGTGACCAAGATACTGTATTTGCTTCCGTTATTTTGGGGTTAACAAGTTGCTGCACCCATATGGGTAATGGAGAGGGGGTTATGGACAGTCCCGTAGCCTAATTGGGCAGCAATTTTTTTTTGAAAGGCCACGACGGTGTTATGGTTGGTTAGTGGTTAACAGATAACATAAAAACAAACTAGATAAAAATATATAGATGCATAAAAACATAAAAACAAATAAGCCATGGTTAACTATGGGTAGGTAGGAGAGTAAAAATTAAAACTGAGACTTGATTCGATTAGATTAAATTAAATTAGATTAAATTAAGAATTATATAAGTAAAATGTGGATGAATGGATGGGTTAGTGAGTATGATAGGTTAGAGTGATATGACTCAGTGGGTATGGTTTGACTAGACTGCTTACGAAAAATGAGTTATTACAAAGGTATAAAACCGCAATAAAACCGCACAGTCACGCCATATAAATGTTTGTTTGTATGTATGCATGTATGCATGTATGTATGTATGTATGTATGTATGTATGTATGTATGCATGTATGTATGTATGTGTGTGTGTATGTATGTATGTATGTATTTATGTATGTATGTATGTACATGTATGTATGCGTGTATATGTGTGTGTGTATGTGTGTGTACATATATATGTATATATATATATATATATATATATATATATATATATATATATATATATATATATATATATATATATATATGTTTGTATATATATATATATACATAGTAAAGTAAATAAGAGGGCTAGCAGCAGGCTGTTTCGCCTCATACCGAAGGAATTAGAAATGGCAGTCAAAGACTGTTTTTTCCAATTTCTGTAAGTGGAGATTCCAAAAACGAAGGCCCGTGCGGCTCACATACACAAAACCGGAGTAGCAAATAGACGCAAACAGTCACTTACCGTTAATAACGAACATGTTTCTGGATCACAAACATAGAAAAGTAGTTTGATTTCCGTCATCGGCGCTATATTCGATAGCTTTACCAAATGCCACAGGCCCTCACTTCTGACCCAGCGACATCAGATAGTGGGGGGAAGTGCGCAGATGTTAAAACTAAGTAACGATTGGGAACGTAAATTTTCCCTCCAAAATTCTGCCATGCGCGCCTTCTGGGTAATCGTAATGGAATGAGGAATCCACATGGTAATGCAATAAAAATGGTAAATAATTTTTCTGTGGTTTTTTATGTAACCAACAATTATTTACCGGTAAATTTCGGTATGTAAATACGACAAATTTATCGTCAGGAACTTTGTAAGGTTCAGTATATAGTAAAGTAAATAAGAGGGCTAGCAGCAGGCTGTTTCGCCTCATACCGAAGGAATTAGAAATGGCAGTCAAAGACTGTTTTTTCCATTTTCTGTAAGTGGAGTTTCCAAAAACTATATATATATATATATATTGTTATATTTCGGAATGGTCATATTGCCAGTGTAGCCAATAAAAACACACGCACTATATATTTGGTGTTATTTTGCTTCAGTGTTATTTATTTTTTACATTAATCTTAATCTTATTTCGGCCAGAGTTCTTTCCTCACACTCCTGTGACCGCATCAGTGGTCCTTTGTTTTCTTGTTTCTTATTTGTGTCTCTCCTTACTAACCGTCAGCCATTTTGTGATGTGGTCACAGGAGTGTGACGAAAGAACTCTGGCCGAAATAAGATTAAGATTAATGTAAAGAATAAATAACACTGAAGCAAAATAACACCAAATATATAGTGCGTGTGTTTTTATTGGCTAAACTGGCAATATGACCATTCCGAAATATAACAATATCTGTTTCAACACACGACTTCACATAAAAAATCTTGCACAACATATATATATATATATATATAACTTTTCATTTCTACAAAACTGTACTCCTCTCAAACTCTATTGCTTACTTCGATTCTTCTCCTATTTCTCTTCGTATACATTCTCTACTAAGAATATTGTACTACACCAAAAAATAACTGATTCTGTTGTATGTGTGTACACGCGTATATGTATATGTGTATATATATATGTGTGTGTGTGTATATATTATGTGAGTATATATATGTATATTCATATATACATAAGTTAGCCCTCTGAACTTCTTAGACCCTCTTCTAAACTCTCTGACGAAGCCTAGAGGCACACCCAAGTACCCTAATTTTATCTACGGAACACTCCAAACACTGAAAAGATGGATGAAAATATACATGTGGGGTACAGTGGTCTTTTGGCAGAAACAGCTGTAAGAAACTGCTCTTCTTTCTCTATTCTAGAAATTACTGATACTTTATATGTAGAACACAATCTTTACACATGTATATATATTCTCAGAATTGTTCAGAATAAATAAAGAGACATAATATAATGTCTAATAGATGATGCATGTTACCTCTTGATCCCCTCCGTTTTCTTCTTGCCATATAAATTAAGGGAAAAACCACTTTCTACCCTCGCCCATTTATTACGCTCAGTAATTGCCACACAATAACCAACACTTCTGTATTAAAAATTGGGTAATCTGCCAGCAGTATATTGGATATATATATATATATATATATATATATATATATATATATATATATATATATATATATATATATATATACATATATATATTAGAAGAAATGAGGTACTCAGAAATTCAGATGGTTTTATATTTACAGATATTTATTTGTATATTACATGTTTCTATACATCATATATCATATAAAATATACCATATATTAGTGCTTTCGTCCATTTTAGTGGAGTTGTCAAATTGAACTAATTGAACTAAGTTGGTTCAATTTGAAAACTCCACTAGAATAGACGAAAGCGCTATTATATGATATATGATATATGATGTATAAAACATGTAATATACAAATAAATATCTGTAAATATAAAACCATCCGAATTTCTGAGATTTCTTCTAATATAAAATACCTGTACATCATCTCCAAGCCTTCTAATATATATATGCATATAAGTTATACTATGAGTGTTTGTGGTGGAGTGTGTGCTTGTGTTTGTGTGTGTGTAATACCTATCTTTAATGAAGGCGATATCAAATACATGGGCGGTTCAAACGTGAACACTATCTAGGTTACTATTTCGATATGCTGATTATTTCGTTTCGAATTTCACATGTTTTCGATTTTAAAGTGCGGACTTTACACTTGAAGTTGTTATTAAGCAGTATAAGCTCCAATAAGGCGGCGAGCTGGTAGAATCGTTAGCACGCCGGGCGAAATTCTTAGCAGTATTTCGCCTGCGGTTATGTTCTGAGTTCAAATTCCGCCGAGGTCGACTTTGCCTTTCATCCTTTCGGGGTCGATTAAATAAGTACCAGTTACGCACTGGGGTCAATATAATTGACTTAATCCGTTTGTCCCCTCTGTGTTTAGCCCCTTGTGGGTAGTAAAGAAATAGTATAAGCTCCAATGCGTGGCAAGAAAAAGAGAGACAAATAAAACAAAGATTTTTTTTGTAGGCGGAGGAAAGTACGTTGTTTCTAGTTCACTCCCTTTTCACAGCACCTTGCACAAACGTGTCTTTCTAGAGCTTCGGACCGACCAATGCATAGCAAGTGAATGTGGTAGACAGAAATATGTGTGTGTGTGTGTGTGTGTGTGTGTGTGTGTGTGTGTGTGTGTATAGAGAGAGATAGGTAGGTAGATATACGTGTGTCTATATATATATATATATATACACACACACACACACACACACACACACATATATATATACATATATGATATTGCCTATCAGATAAAGGCAGAGAGCTGACAGAATCTTTAGCACACCGGATAAAATGCTTTCACCCTTCTTTATGTTCTGAGTTCAAATTCCGTGAGGTCGACTTTACCTTTCACCCCTTTCGGGGTTGATAAAAATAGTATCAGTTGAAGACTACGGTCGATAAAATCGACTTTTCGCTTCCCCGGAATTGCTGGCCTTGTGCCAAAATTTGAAACCAATATTACCTCTCAGATATATAGAAATCTAAATATTATATTTGTAGCCATACAGCATATTATCCTTACTATTTCCGAAAAGTATTCCGTCTAAAATGATTTTAAAATTTTAAACTAAATATCTCCGAAAGGTTAACTTGTGAGCCTAACAATCGAATCGTATAATTTTAATACAACCGACTCTCATTCAGCTCCGGTTTATTCAAGAGAAACGTGTTGGAAAATAAATCTTCCGTTTAAAGAATTTTGTTGCTCAAACGTCTAGTGTGACCAACTGGTCCCGAAAGAGAACAAAGCAAGAATTTGTTACGGCTAATTTTTGTCTGCATCATTAGATAACGGATTTCTTGTGTGTGTGTTGTTGTTGTTGTTGTTTTTGTTTTAGTTGCGGTTGCGGTTGCGGTTGCGGTAGCTGTTGTTGCTGTTGTTGTATTGTATTTCTTAATGCTGTGTAGTGAAAGAGAAAATATAGGAGAGCAGGAGCGGGAGAAAATGATAGAACGACAGTGAAAAATTCAAACGGATAGATAGGCAGAGTGAGAGAGACAGAGATAGATAGATAGAGATAGAAAGAGAGAGAGAAGGAGAGAGAGGGCGAAAGAAAGATAGAAAGAGAGAGAGATAGAAAGAGAGAGAGAGAGAGAGAGAGAGAGAGAGGGAGGGCAAGAGAGATTGGTAGTTCAACAAGTTTATTTTTGCGTCTAGGTAATAAGGCAGTGAGCTGGCAGAAACGTTAGCATACTGGGCGAAATGCATAGTTGTATTTCGTCTGCCGTTACGTTCTGAGTTCAAATTCCGCCAAGGTCAACTTTGCCTTTCATCCTTTCGAGGTCGATTAAATAAGTACCAGTTACGCACTGGGGTCGATGTAATCGACTTAATCCATTTGTTTGTCCTTGTTTGTCCTCTGTGTTTAGCCCCTTGTGGGTAGTAAAGAAATAGGTAGTGAGGGTGATGGTGTCAGTGTTACTGTTAGTGATCTTAGTCTTGTTGCATTGTTGTTGTTCAGCCCTGGGTCAATTCTGTTTGATAGTCTTGTGCAAAAGCTCTTCGGCTGTGACCACCACTCATTACAGTTATACAGAACTACATTATACAATGTGTTCTTCCTTTTCTAAGATGGTACAATTTAAGTTGAGGGAGAATTAGCAACCCTTGATTGATGGTAGTGTTAGTGGTGCTTTTGCTGTTGTTGTTTGTGGTGATAAAAGCCGGTATTGGTTTGTTTACATGCCTTTAGCTTAGTGATTCAGCAAAGCAGAAAGAATAAGACCACACTTAAAAAAAAACATGTAGTGGGTGGATTTGTTTGGCTAAACTCTTTAAGGCGATGTCCCAGCATGGCCGCAGCTAAATGACTGACACAAATAAAAGATGAAGTATGGGGGGAAATAATAAAAGACACATTTCCGTAAGCAGAAAGAGAAATATCGGTTCAACTGGTTCCATTTCTATTTAGAACTCCTGCCAGAAACCACGCACAAGTCTATTGTATGTGCACGCATGCATTTATGCATGATATATATATATATATATATATATATATACAAGCAAAACGGCCCCCTGTTTAATGGACGGTGCTGAATCATATCTGCTGAATAAAAAGCAATCAGTGTTTTCTTTTCATTAAAAAATAATTAAGCATGCCTTTATTTCAATAAAATTTTGGGTTTTGTGAAACGAAGTGAAGGCAAAAAAAAAAAAAATTCTTAAAAAACCAAATAGTCTTTCCTTCCTTCATGCCATGTTTGAAGAAAATATCTCTTTTGCACCTTACTTTTTGGGTCTCTTAAATATACTGCATTTGTGGCATTATTTCAAACCAGCCGGCTTTTTTTGCGCAAACTGCACGTGCCTTTTTCTCGCGTACGCGTAGTATCGATAGCAACAGCTGATGTACTTGCGCGTGCAAATGCACATTCCCACGGCTTTATCGATCGCATTCTCACCTGGAATCGATTTTTGTAATTTTTTCAAGACTTATACACCCCCTGATACCGTCGGTATCTACATAGAAAATTTGAGCGCAATCGGATGGGGGATGCCCGAGATCCTAGAAGACACACACAGAACGGATTTTATAATGTAGATATAGTCACTACAGTTAGGAAGTCACTAAGCCGGAAATCTCGACTTGCATAAACAACGAGTTACTGACAGCTAATCCAGTTCATTTTTGATATGCTAAAGAAAGTGTGCTTGATACTTAAATTGTACTACAGACTAAGTCTATTATAGTACATACAGTTAACGTACCCGCTAAATTATTGATATGCTGCATGTACATCTGACACACCGTTAAATTTATACACCATGGACAGAAAAAAAACTTGGGTTGGCCCAACTCTTTTTATGTCCTGCTTGGGACACGCTGACTCTATTTAAGACAACATAATCAAATGTATCATTCTATTTTTAAAACAGTAGAGTGTGATTTGAGTGAGATCTGACTTGGAATTTTTTAGTTCAAGCGACATCACAGAAGCTTCTTCCTCGCTCATTACTACTGCTGTTTTCTTTGTTGGTGGTGGATTTGTTTAATCCCACCTTAACTCTGATTAAATATACCTATAATCAAAAGCCTTCTTACGGTGACAGTCCTTTAAAGAAATAACTTCATGTGTTTACTACTATAGTTTTTTAGTGCAATCGTCCATATAATCTTTGTTAATTTGTTAATTCCTTTTACAGTCGTTGTTTAGTGTTTATATCCGGGAGTTTAGTACTTATATAGTCGTTAGCAGAGTGCTTATATCCGGGATCCTCAACATGTCTTCTAAGATTATGGATTTGCACCAGGAAAGTTCGCCCCCAAGTCGAAGCCCTAGGCGGTACTTGTATTTTTAAAGACTGACCTAATGTATGTCTCCACTTTTGGTATCGTTGTCCAAGGTAAGGTAAACCAGACACAGTTTCACAGGGAGACGAAGCAGACATCACAAGACATCACTTCCAACGCTCTAAAGGTTTCCAGAATCAACCGTCTTCGAGTGATTCTTGTTTATCGTCTCAGAAGGTAAAGTTAACTCATGCCTGTATTTAAGTGTGGGTAGGGTGGTGTGGGGCACTAGATGGCATTGGACCCGCACTATTCAATGGTGCACCCTCAGATTAAGAAAATACAATTTACAAAAGTCTTCCCGCAATACAAATTAGTGCCCACCAAGAATATTCTGAAACATCCCCAGACACCAAAGTCTGGAGACGGGTCTGAGTTAGCTTCGATCTGATTTAGACTCAGAGCGCAGAGCATTGTATAGGACGCTTTAACGACTCTGCCATATTACAGCCTTAGAGTTTATCTTAGGATCATTGATTAAACGAATGTAACCATATTGGGATCACGAGGTTACTGAGCCAAATTGAAACATCAGTCAAGAAAGGTGGCGAGCTGGCAGAAACGTTAGCACGCCGAGCGAAATGCTTAGTGGTATTTCGTCTGCCGTTACGTTCTGAGTTCAAATTCCACCGAGGTCGACTTTGCCTTTCATCCTTTCGGGGTCGACAAATTAAGTACCACTTACGCACTGGAGTCTATGTAATCGACTTAATCCCTTTGTCAGTCCTTGTTTGTCCCCTCTATGTTTAGCCCCTTGTGGGCAATAAAGAAATAAGAAACATCAGTCAAGTCTTCTTCAAAGGCCCCCTCTAGCAGGCCCAACAATTATATAGTCTTTACGTAGTTAGTCACCCTGGTAAAAATAACAGCTATATTTCCTTTATATATACCTTACGGTCTTGTAAAACAAAAGATACATTATATAATATAGTCCTTGATATACAATGGCATAAGAATGCGGGAATATTGTTGATATATGGGCATGTCTATGGATCAGAAGTGGTCTTAGGTTAAACAAAAACAAAAAGGAAACAATAAAAATGAAGGCAACAAAGAAAATGGACAGATTGGGTAATGTAACCTAGATACACTATCTCTGAAAATGATGTTGCTGTGCTCCTGGCTGATTTTTAGATCTGAATCGGAACTGCTTATCATCTGCATCATGAACAACAACAACAACAACAACAACAACAAAGACGACGACGAAGACAACAACAACAACAGCAAGAAGAAGAACAACAACAACAGCAACGACAACAACAAATAACAACAACAGCAACAACAACAACAACAACAACAACAACAACGACGACGACGACGACGACGAAGACAACAACAACAACAGCAAGAAGAATAACAACAACAACGACAACAACGACAACAACAAATAACAACAACAACAACAACAACAACGACGACGACGACGAAGACAACAACAACAACAGCAAGAAGAAGAACAACAACAGCAACGACAACAAGAAATAGCAACAACAACAGCAACAACAACAACAACAACAACAACAACGAACGACGACGACGACGAATACAACAACAACAACAGCAAGAAGAAGAACAACAACAGCAACAACAACAAATAACAACAACAGCAACAAACACAACAACAACGACGACGACGACGAAGACAACAACAACAACAGCAAGAAGAAGAACAACAACAGCAACGACAACAACAAATAACAACAACAACAGCAACAAAAACAACAACAACAACCAGACAAACGTACGAACAACGACATCAACAACAGCGTACAGTGAAAGCTAAAAGAGTACGTGAAGAAGAATGGCGGGAGTGTGTATTTCCGGTTTAACATCAACTAATGAGTATGCGATAAAATCAGTATGATGTCAAACTATGAAGAGTAAAATCGTCTCACCCATCCCCCACCACCACCACCTTTCTCCCTATGTCAATATTTATATTTTACTTATTATATTTTTCTTAATTGCTTCTGTGTTCTTCAGTATCTCGTTATCTACCTTATGAACGATAAAGAAGGTCGCCAGAGCCGTGTATGCAAGTATTACTGTGCACATATGAATGTATCGCTCTTTCTTCCCCACCTCTCTCTCTCTCTAGAAATATGTATGTATGCATGTTTGTATAAATATATGTATGCATATGCACATACAACCTGCACATACATACATTAATATTCATATGTATACATATGATAGATCGTTAGCTCCTACACGCATTTTTTCTCTCCTTGTTTTTTTCTGTGTATCTTTCTGTCGAAGAGCGTAGGCTCGAAACGTAAAAGACTTTTTCTATTTCTATTCCTGAGCGCTATACTAATACATTTGTTCGTTTGTACTCCACCTGCATTCGTCTTTTGTTAATTTTCGTAAACCTTCCCGTTATATATATGAATGTGTATATGTGTGTATGTGTGTTTGTGTGTCTGTGCTTGTCCCACCACCGTCGCTTGACAACCGATGCTGGTGTGTTTACTCCGTAACTTAGCGGTTCGGCAAAATTTACCGATAGAATAAGTACTAGGCTTACAAAGAATAAATCCTAGAGTCAAATTGCTCGACTAAAAGCGGTGCTTCAGCATGGCCGCAGTCAAATGACTGAAACACATAAAAGAAAAAAGAATAAACTAATGCATATATTTCTCAATAGGTTATTTATACACAAGTACCCTATCAAAAATATACCGTACCCTACTTTTTGAGATATCGAATACTAGTCCTTTTGCATTTAAACTTTGTTCGCACGTCTGTATAGATATATATGTATGTATTCATATATGAATGCACATCTATCTCTGCACGTATGCATGTTTATGTATGTGTGTATGTATGTGTATATATATATATATATAATATATATATATATATATATATATATATAGGCGCAGGAGTGGCTGTGTGGTAAGTAGCTTGCTTACCAACCACATGGTTCCGGGTTCAGTCCCACTTCGTGGCATCTTGGGCAACTGTCTTCTGCTATAGCCCCGGGCCGACCAATGCCTTGTGAGTGGATTTGGTAGACGGAAACTGAAAGAAGCCCGTCGTATATATGTATATATATATATGCTTGTGTGTGTTTGTGTGTCTGTGTTTGTCACCCTAGCATTGTTTGACAACCGATGCTGGTGTGTTTATGTCCCCGTTACTTAGCGGTTCGGCAAAAGACACCGATAGAATAAGTACTGGGCTTACAAAGAATAAATCCCGGGGTCGAGTTGCTCGATTAAAAGGCGGTGCTCCAGCATGGCCGCAGTCAAATGACTGAAACAAGTAAAAGAGTAAAAAGAGTATATATATATATAATAGTGTTTATATATTATATATATATATATTATATATATAATATATATATATAATAGTGTTTATATATATACGTATGTATATATGTGTGTGTATATATCTATGCGTACATATATATAAATACACATATAAATGCAAACATACATACATATATAAATGTGTATATATATATATATATATATATATATATATATATATATATATATATATATATATATATATACATATATATATATATATGTATACACATTTATATATAAGAAATAATACATTTCTAAATATCTCAGAGATATTTATGCAGTAGTGGTACGATAAAGTAGTGAGATACTGTTAACTTAATGTGACAGTATACAACTACTTTAGATATAAATATATGTATGTATGTATGTATGTATGTATGTATGTATGTATGTATGTATGTATGTATGTATGTATGTATGTATGTATGTATAGACATATATGTATATATATATATGTATATGTATATATGCAGTATACATATATATATTATGAACACACATGTTGTTGGGTCTTAGCTTTTCTAGCCTTGTAGCAGCTTGTTGCCTTTTACACATGCATATAGATGCATATAAATACACAAATACATAGACAGGCACACTTTTAGCTCGTGTCTGCGTATTCGTATATGCGTAGGTGAGTTATGAGTCTCTGCACGTATATATCTGTGAGTAGTAGTGTGTATGTGTGTTTGTGTAGGTGCATATATCTGTCTGTTTGAATCTGTTGGATCGACTGTGAAGTAGCCTGCTTTGCAGGAGTGTACGTTACATGTGCAGCAAGCTTCACTAACTCCGTAAACAAGGTTGATATAACTTTCGTAATTTCATGTTGCTGTGGAAATTCATGGAAATGCAGTGGTTGGTTTCACAATCTGCAAGAGTCGCTTCGTTTATTCTAATGTTACATAATTCCAAGCAATGTATGGAACCAAACACTCGAGTAATACCAAACCACATACTTGAACTAATTGTTAGCTATAATTCATAATTACATCTTTGTCAAGAAATTTTGTAAACCTAATTAGAATAATTTATTCTAACCGATGTTTTTGATAAACTTTAAATGAGTTTGAGCAACAATTATTCGTTGTGTCTTCATACCCAGAGTGAATAAATTCTGAAGAAAGAAAGAAAAAAGAAAATAAACAGTGAAAGAAAGCGGATTTAATACAAAAATAAATGAACCAAAAGAAGTAACCAAAGATCTCTGCCAATTCAACAAGGCATTGAATTACATGCCCACGCGCACACACACGCGCATATATGTACACACAAACACACACACACACTCACACATAAGCACATGCACAAAAACACTGACACGCACATGTATACATATACACTTCCAGAGATAGATTCCCAGATGCACATATGCAGACATAAAGACATACATAAACATACACATATGTACACACCCACACATACGCGCACAACGTGTGTCAAAATTGTGATGATTGGTTGGTCGACAACTGATGAAAGGATTCAAGTTTTTGAGTGCGTTTGTATCGTGTTTCGCTTTTCTCATCATACACAGTTAAATGTTAGATGTTTCAAAATACATAAAAACAGGCAAACAATGGTTGAATAAAGAATGTGCAATGTTAAACTGTTGAGAACAATTTTACTGATGAGGGCTTATTTAAACTGAAAGATAAAAACCATGAATAGGGTTAAAGTTTCTTTCGCTGCTTTGAAAGGGTGGGTTGCGATTAATCACCATGAGAAGGATTAAACTGCTTTGGTCAGGATTTGAATTAGGGTAGAGATGTGGATAGTGGTCGGGAGAAGTAGTTAATATTGAAATGGGATATCGAGTGGTCACAGTAGAAGGGTGGGAGTAAGTGGCAGGTGCTTAAAAGGGTATAATTACAATTTCTAATCAGTTTCGTATTCGGAAGAAGGAAGTCTAATGGTATATTCCTACATATATACATAGCTACAAGCATGGGGAGAGTTTACGAAAAAAAAACAAAAGACGAAGACAGGTGGTGTAGAAAAGAAACAGATGTATTAGTATAACGCTCAAGAATAGAAAAAGTCTTTTATGTTTCGAGCCTACGCTCTTCCACAGAAAGGAACACAGAAAACAAGGAGAGAAAAATTGTGTTTATGTGGCTAACGATCTATCATGTCGTCTGACTCGGACAGAAGGGTCGTGTACACATGTAGAGAGAGAGAGAGAGAGAGAGAGAGAGAGAGAGAGAGAGAGGGGGGGGAGAGGGGGAGAGAGATGTATATCTATATACACATACACACACATACATATATTTATTTCATAAGTGACTCTTAAAGGTCTAGTTTAGTTATATGCATTTATGCATACAAGCGTACATGCATACTCACGCGCGCGCGCGCGCACACACACACACACACACATACACACGCACACACAAATATCAATCACAACACAGCCTGGAAACTGAAATTGATGTCAACATTAGAACGCCACACATTATCTTTATGTTACTGATGTGCGAAAAAATGAAGCGAGAAGA